>NW_008333884.1:2490729-2543007 GCF_000622305.1 Nannospalax galili
AGGAGGAGGAGGAGGAAGGGAGAACAGACAGAAAAGAATCAAACTTTGTGGTGACCCCTCCCCCCTGTCGGTCTGACAGCAGCTCCATGGGTCTCTGACCTTGGAAGGGAGTTGGTTTGGCTCCCTTTGCCTTTACAGGAAATAGCCCCATTCACTTGAGGTGCCCCACCCACTCAGCAACAGCACCTGAACTGTCACCAGATTCCTTACAGATAACCCCAGAGGCCACCTCCTCTGCAGACAGAAGTCTTGTGCCTTTGATAGGGACCCCGGGAAGTTGAATACCCATTCTGCTCATCAGTCAAATTCTAAGAACAAGATTGTCTAACAGGAATGGAGGTAAGGAGCTTGGGCAACGTTTGAAAGGAAGATGATCCTTCTTTTGAAACCCCACAAGCCCCAGATCTTTTATATCTGAGGCCTCCATTGTCAGTGTGCATCACTTCTCAGCTTTTTCAAGATTGGAAACACAGGTATACCACATGCACTCCTGTTACAAATCAATAGATAATGGTCCTTCTGCAGCCCCAAGGCTAAAGGGACCAATAGCTGGACATTTGATGCCTTCCCCACAGTAGCCCCATTTCCTTAGTTTGGAAGTTCTGAATTGGAACATCAGGGATGGGTGGGTAGGTTGGTTTATTGGTTTGGGAACTTTGACCAAACACTGAGGCTCTGTTGAGATCAGGCTATGGGCTGCCCTCAGTTACTCCATATTGTGTAAAACACTGGCTTTTCAGCCTGTGCCTTGCTTTGAGAGACTCCATTTCACAAGCATTTTTTTGACTCCATTTTGAAAGATGACTCTGCACCTAGGTGAACTTGTAAATGGCACCATCTGTCTAGTACCACCCATGCAGCACAGACTGATAAATGACATTCTTGGGAGTAGAATGGGTACCACCCTATAAATTTATCAGGGTGAATTGGGACTGTAAGAGTTCACTGGCATATTAAAAATCATATCAGGAGAACCCTGCCCAAGAATTTATCAGACACACCAAGCTGAGCAAAGAGTATAGCTTCCTCGTGTGGGCCGCATAAAGAGGAAGATGGCGATGGGGCCTGCTGACCTGCCATCTGACCACCTACTGTGTGCATCAAGGGACCAACAGGCACAGAAAATCCCCGACTCTAGCAGGGCTCCCAGCTCAGCTGTGTCCATGTTATTGATCCAACTTTCTAGAATTGCTCTCTGTCCTGTTCATCTGTCTGGATCTGCTGTCCATCAGTCCTCCTGTCCATCAGCCTTCCTGTTTGTTTATCTGGACTCGACCCTGCCCTTTTGCAGCCAGACTCAACTCTGCAGTTCAAACCCTTGACCTACAGCAGCGTGATGGTAAGCAGCAGATCCCTGCTGGTTCCTCTCACCCCACAGACTCTTCCACTTCCCAGCTCATTTCCCAGCTTTGGCCTCCTCTCTGAACAGACTCCTCACTTCTTCAACCTCTGGCAACCATTCTATACCCTACATTTATACATACGTAGAGAGATACATTTACTGTGTAATGTGCAATCAGAGAGTTAACATTAGTAATCAAGATTATAATAAAAGAAGCAGGTTGGTGGTGCCTGCTTTCAGTCTCAGCACTTGGGAGGCAGAGGCAGGCAGATCTCTGTGAGATCAAGACCAGTCTGGCCTACATAGGGAGTTCCAGGCCAGCTGGGGCTACAGGGAGACCCTGTTTCAGAAAAACAAACACAAACAAAAGACTGGAATAAAAGAGCCTGTGTTTGCCTCAGCTGGGTTATCAAGGAAATGACTATTTGGCAAATTGCTGCCAAAGAAACCATTGTACCCTGTGAATTCATTGTTGGTCAATAATTCTGACCTTGTGGAAAGTCACAAATGTGTTTGCTGTGCTTCTGCCAGTGTGCTCACAACACACCCTGAGCTTTCAGCCACTTGCTTACAACCATGCCATGTTGGTACAGAACAAGTGGTTTCTGCCCATCACCCCCTACCCTCCCACCATGCTGCCCTGGCGTCTTGACTTCTCTGTCTTTGCCTTCCTTCCTTTTACCCTTGCCTGGGCAGAAGTGAACAGAAAGCTCCACACTTCCTGGATCCTGCTGCCTTCCCAGCCACCTACAACTTCCCCATGGCTCTTGTAAGATTTCAGGCAAAATGCTACCATCTCTAGCACCGTACTCATTCCCTCATTTCTACTTTAATATCTTCCTGAAATTTTTCCCAAATGTCACTGATATTCTTGCCAAACCCCCATTCTCTTTCTCTTTCTCTTTGTCTTTCTCTTTCTCCTCTCTCTCTCTCTCTTTCTCTCTCTCTCTCTCTTTCTCTCTCTCTCTCTTTCTCTCTCTCTCTCTCATGCTCTTGCTTTCGCTCTCGCTCTAAAGATTTATTTTACAGGTTGGGCATGGTGGTGCAAGCCTTTAATCCCAGCACTTGGGAGGCAGAGGCGGGTAGATCTCTGTGAGCTCAAGGCCAGCCTGGTCTACATAGTGAGTTCCAGGCCAGCTGGGGGCTATAGGGAGACCATATCTCAAAAAGACCAAAAAGGATTCATTTTATTTGCCAGGTATGGTAGCAAATGCCTTTAATTCCAGCACTTGAGAGGCAGAGGCAGGAAAATCTCTGTGAGATGTAGGACAGCCTAATCTACATAGGGAGTTCTAGACCAGCTGGGACTATAGGGAGACTCTGTCTCAAAAAAGAAAAGGTTTATTGTATTTTTGTTTATGTATGTGTGTCTGTGTGAGTGATTGACATATGTGTGTGGATGCTCACAGAGGCCTTTAATCCCAGCACTTGGAAGGTGGAGGCAAGAGGAGCAGGAGTTCAAGGCCCTCCTCTGCTACACAGTGAATTAGAGGGCAGTCTGTGATGCATGAGACCCTGTCTCAAACAAACAAATGCAAACCTTAGAGTCACTCATTCTGGACCTTCTCTTTGTCAACCAGTATGGTTACTTTATCAGACAAAATTTTTCTTAATTGTTGATTTCACAAGTGACACTCATAGAAATGAAAAGAAAATCTATTGGCCAGGGCTATAGCTCTGCTTGTAGAATGCCCAAGTCCTAGTTGTGAGCCCCAATACCACATAAACTGGGCATGGGGTAATGCCTGTAATCCAGCACTGGGGAGGTAGAGGCAGGAGGATCAGAAATTGAAGGTCATCCTCAACTAGAAAATTCAAAGCCAGCTAGTGACACATAAGATTCTGTTGAGAGAGAGAGAGAGAGAGAGAGAGAGAGAGAGAAAGAAACAGACAAAGTATGGGGGCTTGAGAGATGGTTCAGCAATTAAGAGCACGTGCTACTCTTGCAGAGGACTGGAGTTTGGTTTCCAGCACCCAAATGGAAGCTCACAACCATCTGTAACTCTAGTTCCAGGTACATGTGTGGTACACAGACACTCATACACAAACAATAAAAATAAATAAATCTTGGAAGAAACAAAAAGAAAAATCTAACTTGTCTCAGCACATTAAAAATGGCAACCCCAGTAAAGCATGGGAGGAGAGCTCAGTTTGTTCAAATCTTCCCCTGCCCATCCCCTCATTCCACCCCAGTTTCCTGGATGGGCAGATTCTTCCTATGAGTTGCTTTTGTTCTCCTTACCATATAAAATACTGTAACAATGATACTCAAGGAGGTTGTTTTGGTGGTTGTTTTCTTTTTTAAGATTTATTTTATTTTTAATTGTGTGTATATGTCTGAGTGCAGTACCTATGGAGGCCAGAAGGGGCCATTGGATTCCCCTGGAGCTGGAGTACTGGAAACTGAACTCAGGTCTTATGCAAAAGCAACATGCCCTTAGTCGCTGAACCGTTTCTCCAGTCCTGTTGTTTTTTAAATATTGGGGATTGATCTTAGGACCTTCTGTATGCTAGCTAAGAACTCTGCCACTGAGCTAGAGCCTCAGCCTTCCTTTATTTTATTTTGAGTCAGATTTTCTGAGTTTCCCAGGATGACCTTGAACTCTGTATGTAGGCCTCAAACTTCTGCCTCAGCCTACCAAGTAGCTAGGATTACTGGTGTGCACTACCAAGCCCAGCTAGTGATACCTGTTCTTTAAAGTACAATAATAGTATTTGAGTTAGCAGATTAAAATGATGTCAAAGTTCTATTCTCCTGCTAGACTTTGTCTGTGCAGGGCAAGTAGAAAAGGGACACTTTCCCTAAACCAAGTCAATATGGAGTATATTTTTCTTCAACTTAACATATGTCTCAGATATCTTTTTTCTAAGTATATCTGCATTTAAAAAAAAAAAAAGATTTTATGGGGACTGGAGAGATGGCTCAGCAGTTAACAGTACTGTCTGCTCTTGCAGAGGACCCGGGTTCGATTCCCAGCCCCCACAGGGTGGCTATAAACCATCACTTCCAGTTCCAGAAGAATCTGAAGCCCTCTTCTGACTTCCATGGCATTGCACGACACGGGTGCACTCACATGGATGCAGGTAATATACTCATACACATAAAATAAAAAAATAAAAAATAAATTTTAAAAAAATATTATTTTGTCTGTATGCACATGATATGTGTGTTTAGGTACCCATCAGGGGTCAGAAGAGGGCATCAGATCTCCTAGACTTGGAGTTACAGGCAGTTGTGAGCTGTCCAACATGGGTGCTAGGAACTGGAACTCTGGTCCTCTTGAAGAGCAGTAACCACTGAGCAATCTCACCAGCTCATATCTGCTCATTTGTTTGAGTTGCTAGGGAGTGAACCCAGGGCCTTGCATGTGCATCTTTTGCTCACATTCTGTTTAATGACTATATTAGTTACTTGTCTGTTGCTGTGATAGAAATACCATGATCAAGGGAACTTATAAAAGGAAGAGTTTATTTAGTTTATGGTTCCAAAGGGGCAAAAGTCCATTATGGCAGGGAGGCATGGCAGCAGAGGTGGCTGGATGGGGAGCAGAAGCTAAGCTCTCACATCATCACGCAAGCACAGGAAGCAAGAGCACAATTTGAGGTCCGGCAAGGCTTAAGAACTCTCTAAGGCCACCCCTAGTGACATGCTTATTCCATTATGACCACACCTTCTAAGACCTCCCAAAACAGTGCCACCAACTAGGGACAAAAATGTCCAAATATTTGGAGCCTATGGGGGACATTCTTATTCACACCGTCACAATGGCCATATGGTATTTTACAGTGGAAATCCACTATTATTTATTTCCACAGTGCCGTGGTGTTTGCTTGGGTTTGTTTGGGTTTTTGTTTGTTTTGTTTCTGTGGTACTGGGGATTGACCTCAGGGCCTGGAATAGACCAGGTGAGTACTCTACTCCTGAGCTGTATCTTCAGCCCTTGTGATATGGTTTGAATATGTGTCCCTTCAAAATTCATATCCTAATATGTTAGAAATAAAATCTGAGGTCCAAGGATCCCACCAATACTGCATAAAGAACCCACAGACAAAGCAAAAGTGACACAGGGGAACATGGAGAACATGGGCCCTGCGGGGCTTCTTAGTCTCCTTCATAAAAGAATTTAAGAATGGACGCAAACAGAAGCATCAGAACAATTTTATTAGAATTTAAGGAAAAATTCTCAGGGCAGGAATTATCTCAGAATAAACCTCAGAAGCTGCCTTGAAGAAGAGAATGGAAGGGAGAGGGGAAAAAAAGCCATAAAGCCATGCTGGTTTAGAGCCTACATGGAGGCTCATGGACAGCCTCTTCTGTCCTCCGAGGGCATTGCATAACACTGGTGCACTTACCTACACGCAGGCAATACATGTATACACATAAAATAAAAATAATAAAAATTTTTTTTAAAAAAAGAGGTATTAGCTGGGCATGGTAGCACATGCCTTTAATCCCAGCACTTGGGAGGCAGAGGCAGGCGGATCTCTGTGAGTTCAAGGCCAGCCTGGTCTATATAGTGAGTTCCAGGATAGCTGGGGCTACAGGGAGACCCTGTCTCAAAAAGACCAAAAAAAAAAAAAAGGAAAAAGAGGTGTGAAGATGATAAGGAGAGGTCATGCTTTTCTGAAAAATTCAAGAAAGTGGACAAATGTATGGAAAGCCCATGTCTGTTGACCAGCAGGTTTCACAAAAACTGCAGGGATTCTGGGCAGGAAAAGTTCACCATCCCATTAATGCATTAGGTATCCTGCCCATCTCTTTAGCAAAACTTAAGGTGAACCTGCCTTCCTATGGTCCTATGACCAGCAAAAGTGGAAAGTTGGGTCTTTATCCAGGTCAGAGATTTTATTCTGATCAGCCTTCTCCCAGAAGGCTTTCTGCCACTACAACAAAAGTAACTCTGCAAGGTAGATTTTACTTTTGCAAAAGGGTACATTTCATGGTTAGTTGGATCCAGAAAGCACACAGGACCCTCTGGGGGTTAATAGGTTTTTATCCCTAGTGCGGGAGTACTGTCTTTTCTCCATTGGCTAGGGTCCAACCTCACAGTCTTTTCCGATTGGCTAGTTTAAAAGAATCAGTGCAAAGGAAGGGGGAAGGGCTCCCCTGCCCCAGGCTGTCAGGTTCAGGCATGGATCATAGCCCTTCTTTAAACAAGTCTTACGGGGTGGGATTAAAAGATTAGAATTCCTTGTCATAAACCAAATTTTACTGGATTTGAAAGAAAAGACTAATATTTAATGTTTCTTACAGGAACTTAATTACCAATGTGGTAAGACTAAGAGGTGGGCCTTTATGAGGTGATAAAGTCCTGAGGGTTGAGGTTCTAATATGGTATGCAGCCAGCAGCTCCCCAGCTCCTTTGCCTTTCTGCCTTCTACCATGAGTTAGCAACACCACGCCATCTTGGAAGCAGAGAGCCACCCTTACCAGACACTCTTACTGGCAAGTTGTCCTCTCACTTTACACATGTACCCTGGCAGGAGCTCACACACACATGTTGTCTGCCAAAAACTTGATCTTGAACTTCTCCAGCCCCAGAGCTATGAGAACTAGATTATTTGATATGAATTCCTGGGTCTGTGATAGTTTGTTATAGCAACACAAACAAATTAAGCTAGCCAGTCTCCTGTCAATATATAAACCAGTTATTTCTGGTTTTTAGTTATTGGAAATATATCATCAGTAGAAATCTTTTTGTAAATTCTGTCTTTACTTTTGGTCACATTTTTATAAGTACCTCTCCTAAACTTGTAACATTACTGCCTAAAAATATGAAGGGAGCCGGGCGTGGTGGCACACACCTGTGGTCCCAGCACTTGGGACGCAGAGGTAGGCGGATCTCTGTGAGTTCAAGTCCAGCCTGGTCTACATAGTGAGTTCCAGGACAGCTGGTGCTAGAGGGAGACCCTGCTTCAAAAAGACAAAATGAAGGGATAGACATGTATAGAGGTTGCTGGCTAAACTGGTCTGTTGGCACAAAACTAAACCCCAACACTTGAGAGACAGAAGCAGAAGAATTAGAAATTCAAGGTCATCCTCAGCATTTGATGCCAGCCTAGGAGCTTTCTGCCCAAGCATGAGGACTGGAGTTCAGATCCCAGTACCTAAATAAAAGCTGGAAGGGTATGGTAACCTTGCTGTAACCCTAACACTCTGGAGGTGGAAACTGGAAATCCCTGGAGCAAGGTGACTAACTAGACAAGGTAAATCAGGGAGTTCCTGGTTGAAAGAGAGACTGTGCCTCAGTAAATAAAGAGCAGAGAGATCAAGACATTTGGCTTCCACACACATGCGAAAAAGAGTTGGTATCGTCTATCTCTTGCAGTCTGCACACTCACATTGATAACGTGTGGGCACCTGTTTCTCCACATCCTCACTGAGCCACAGTGTTTTTTCCTGTATCTTGGGCTAGAGGATGTAGTTGCAGCTCTATCTGTAGAAACCAGTAGGCAGAAGTTCCCCTTTCATTTACATTGCACAAAACCAAATATGACCCAACCTGTGCTGGGTCTTACGAGAAAGCTTTCTTAGTTTTGTTCTGTTGAGTAAAAGACCAGCATCTCTCTGCTCAGGGCTCCTAGAGGAATGCTCTGTTGGTTCAGTCATGAAATCAATGGTCATTCTTTTTTTTCCCTCCTGAGACAGGGTTGCATCAAACTGGCATCAAACTCAATATGTAGCCAAGGGTGACCTTGAACATCTAATCCTCTTGTTTCAGTCTCCTAGTGCTGGGATTATAGGCATGCACCACTACGCCCAGTTTTATGCAGTGCTAGAGATGGAACCCAGGGCTTCTTTCTTGCTAGGCAAAGCAGTCTACCAATTGAGCTACATTTGCAGCACAGTGGTCATCCTTTCTACATGTGGTGAGGTAATAATTTGATATAGAATGGGTATTTTTGCCTGATGTGGAAGTACACACATGATCCCAGCACTTGATAGATGGAAGCAGGAGGATCTGGAGTTCAAAGCCAGCTTGGGCTACATTCACATGATCCTGTCCGAAATCAACAACAAAACAATAGCAACAAAATAAAAAGTGGGTCTTCTTCCTGTCCCTGGCTGTTGCTAATATTTTTCACTGCTGCAGCAGGTACACGGTCTTCCATCCTGTCCCTAACTGTATATGATACAAAGATGAGAGCTTGAGTTCTTGGCTTCTGAACTACTTCCTAGACATTGTAATCTGTAGCAGAGATGAGAGTTTTGAAGGCCTAGCTCTCCTCCAAAAGTATTAAAGTGCTATTTTGGTTTGGTCTGATTTTGTGTGCCAAAACCCTGGAGAACTTTGCATACAACCCTCACCACCATCATCATAAAAGTAGTATATCTTGACAAATATTTTTTCTGCCAAAAAAGGAAAAAAAGAAAATCAAACTAATTTAAAAAAATATTTTATTTTTACTTTATCTGTATTGTCTGCATGTATGTAAGTGCACCCATGTCATGCAATGTCCATGGAGATCAGAAGAGGACCTTGATTCCCCTAGAACTGAAGTTACAGATGGTTATTAGGTACCTTGTGGGTGCTGAGAATCAAACCTGGGTCTTCTGCAAGGGCAGCAGTGCTCTTAACCATTGAGCCATCCCTCCAGTCCCCCAAAGTAATTTTGACAGGGTTTTTGGAAAGAAAAACTACAATGGTTATGATTTGATTCAAGGTAAGTCCCTGAGAAGTGCCAAGCCCCAATGTGAAGAACCACTATCATTCTGAGGACGTTCTCATTTGGAAGCTGTCACTTGGCTTCTAGATGTACCAGAGGACTACTACCCCATAGGGAAGTCCTATGTTCAAAAGAGTTTAGGAGAGGAGTTTACCAGAGGAAGGGAATGAGTGCCTGAGGGAGCTGTTAGTCCTAAGAAAAGGCATTCTGCAGAGTCCCCACACTCCAGCCTGGGCAGTGGTGGCTGCTCAGGGGTTCCAAGTTCCCTGAGCTCCCAGAAGTAGTAGGACCCAGGACACTGAAGGATACCTGGCAAGGGTTGAGACACCTAAGGTGATACACAGACATTAAAAGCAAATGATGGGGGCTGGAGAGATTGCTTAGTGCTTAGAAACACTGACTACTCTTGCAGAGGATCCCAGCACCCACATGGCAGCTAACAACTGTCTGTAACTCCAGTTTCAGGAGCTCTGACACCCTCTTCTGACCTCCTCGGGCACTGTATGATATGGGCGCACTTACACACATGTAGACAATACACTCAAACACATAAAATAAAAATAATAAATAAAATATATTTTTTAATATTTTAAAATTATTTAAAAATATGTATTGCCTACATGAAGGTGAGTGCACCCGTGTTGTGCAATGCCACGGAGGTCAGAAGAGGGCTTCAGATTCCCCTGGAACTGGAGTTAAGGACAGTCTGTAGCCACCATGTGGGTGCTGGGAATCGAACCCAGGTCCTCTGCAAGAGCGGTCAGTGCTCTTAACTGCTGAGTTATTGCTCCAGCCCCATAAATAAATAAATATTTTTTTTCTCTTTTTGAGACAGGGTCTCCCTGTAGCCCCAGCTGGCCTGGAACTCACTATGTAGACCAGGCTGGCCATGAACTCACAGAGATCCGCCTGCCTCTGCCTCCCAAGTGCTGGGATTAAAGGTGTGTGCCACCATGCCCAGCAAATAAAATATTTTTAAAAAAGCAGATGATAAGCAATGACCAAGAAGAACAAGTTATACCTCAGTAGAGATCAGAGAGGTAGGAAGACAACCACAGACCTGCTGCAAACCCTACTCTTGCTGTCATGATACTATTTGATGGTGATCTTTTTTTTTTTTTTTTTTCGAGACAGGTTGCATAGCACAGGCTGGCTTTGACCTAGGTAGATGAGGATGACCTTGAATTTCTGATCCTCCTCTCTCCGTCTCCCTAGCAGGCATGTGCCACCACACCTGGCTCCATATACTATAAACCTCCCAGACCACCAGACAAAAGGGAAAGATAAGCACAATAATTACCCAGAAGCCACTGGATCAGCATCCAGAAGATTAAAAAGAAAAAAATAAAAACTATGCCAAGTTAGTAAGACAACTTTTCAGTCTTGAAAGAGACCAGGTACCTGTCAACTAAATTGAGTCAAAATAAAGTCAGGTGGCTGGGCGTGGTGGCACACGCCTTTAATCCCAGCACTAGGGAGGCAGAGGCAGGTGGATCTCTGTGAGTTCAAGGCTAGCCTGGTCTCCATGGTGAATCCAGGACAGCTGGGGCTACAGGGAGACCCTGTCTCAAAAAGACCCAAAAATAATAATAATAAAGTCAGGCATGGTGGTAATGCATACCTATAATCCCAGCACTTAGGAGGTGAAAGCAGAAAGAGCAACAGTTCAAGGTCATCCTCAGCTACATGTCAAGCTCCAGGTCAGCCTGGGCAACATGAGACTCTGTTCAAAATAACAACAAAAACATATGAAAAGAAATCCAATTAAATATCATTAACCTTTTACATGCCAGGATATGTAGTCACACATCAGTACCCATTACCGATACTAAAGGGGACCTAACAGCGCGTTACAGTGTACTGGTCTTGCTTTTCCAGAAGGATGGGTGATAGTGTTGAGCCAGCCACCCCAACTCACACTTCTCCTTGTTAGCAGAGCAACCCCTTTACCAGGTGCATCTCCAGGAATGGAGCTGAAGGCTGCACAAGGGATCGACTTGGACCCTGGCCAAGTCTACAATTTCCCATACTCAAGAACGCTAAGCCAGAGAGGGAAGATGGCTACCCAAACTCTGCCCTGAGGTTCCTCTTAAGATTTTGTCCAAGAGCCAGGCATGGTGGTGCACGCTTTTAATCCCAGCACTCAGGAGGCAGAGGCAGGCAGATGTCTGTGAGTTCAAGGCCAACCTGGTCTACATAGTGAGTTATAGGCCAGCTGGGGCTACAGGGAGACCCTGTCTCAAAAAAGACCGAAAAAAGGGGCTGGAGAGATGGCTCAGCAGTTAAGAACACTGGTTGTTCTTGCAGAAGACCCATGTTTGAGTCCCAGCATGGCAGCTAACAACTGTCCGTAACTCCAGTCCCAGGGGATCTGACAGCCTCTTCTGACCAATGCGGGCATTGCATGACACAGGTGCACTTACCTGCATGCAGGCGGTACATGCATATACATAAAATAGTAATTAAATAAATAAATAATAAAAGACAAAAAAAAAGATTTTGTCCAAGAGTATTTATGATTTGGATGATGTGTCCCCCATGGGCCCACAGTTGTTATTGGGAGGTAGGAAAGCATTCCAGAGATGAAGCCTAATGGAAGGAAAATAGGTCATTGGGGATGTCCCTTGAAGGGGATATTGGTACCCCAGCCCCCTTTCTTTTCCTTGCTTCCCAGGCAGCATGAGGTGAATAGACCTCTGTGTCACCATGACTACAACCACATGCAACCATAGACACAACCTGAAGCCTCTGAAACCATGAGCCAAAATAGACCTTTCCTCTTTTTAAGTTGTTTCTCTGAAGCATTTTGCCACAATGCTAGGAAGCTAACATTGTATCAGGTGAACACAAGGAAAGGTACTGGATTTCAACATGGCTTTTATTCCTATAGACCAGGCAGCCTTAGACATTTCTGTGTATACCCACCAAACAGCTCCCTGGGTTGACTGGGAGGTAGGTGGTATGGTAGAGGCAATACCTCTTATCCAGTACTCAGTGATAAGCAAATGGGTCCACAGAACTCCTACCCTTTGTTGTGCTGTTCTCTTGCCTAGATTGACACCCACCCATACCCACCACCTCCTTGCCTGCCTATTTGTTATAGTAGTGCTCAGGTGCCACTGCCTCCAGGAACCTCCTCCAGCTTCCTCTCCCACCTTCCACCAGTCTGGGCACAGCCCTGTCTATGCTGCCACACTCTGCCTGGCACACAACAGGCCTGGAGGGTGTGGGCTGAATAAATCAGCCTTGTGGGAGCACAGACATGAACCCAAAGACTCTAACCAAAGCAGGTTTGCAGTTTTAAAATTATGTTTATGCCAGGCATGGTAGCAGATGCCTTTAGTCCCAACACTTGGGAGGCAGAGGCAGGCAGATCTCTGAGTTCAAGGCCAGCCTGGTCTACATAGTGAGTTACAGGCTAGCTGGGGCTACAGGGAGACCCTGTCTCAAAAAGACCAAAAAAAATTATATTTATTTATTTATTTGGGGGGAGAGGGAGCACACACACACCACAGTTATGTGTGTGAAGGTCAGAGGACAACGTATGGGGGTCATTCTTCTCCCACCATGTGGGTCCTGGGGGTTGAACTCAGACCATCAGGCTTGACAGCAAGTACCTTTACCTGCTGAGCCATCTTGCTGGTCCTCAAAGGTCTAGGTTAGAGATGTTAGCTTCAGGGGTAGAGATGCAATGGATTGTTGTGATCAAAGAGCCAGGATATCTGCTGATAAATAGTGCCATCTATTCGTTTATTTATCTATTAATTTTTCTATCTATCTATCTATTTATGCATGCTGGGGATAGAGGCAGAGGTCTTGCACATGCTAAGCACCCACTCTTCCACTGAGCTAGATCCCAGCCCAGCAGTATTTGAATAAAGAACATAGCACTCAGAATCCTTTCTATCAGTATGTGATGGTGGAGAGGCCCAGCAAGCTCAGCTTCAACCACTCTCTTTACACAGCCGTGTAAGCCAGTGAGTCCTGGATGCTTCTCTGAGCATCCTCTTTCAAGACTGAAGGCCTGTCTTGGGCTTCGTAAGATGATGTTTGATACTCTAGAAACACTTGCTTCCACAGAGCCTTGTACCAGCAAAAGGCCCTTTCTGTGATGTGTTTCCACCCAGATCCAGCCCCAAATGCCTGCCAGACTGTCAGCCTGGGTACTAAGGTAGTTAGTGGACATCCCTGGAAGTAGCAGAGGCTGCCTTTTGTCTTTGAAAAGCAAGATGTTACCTGGGTGTGGTGGCAAATGCCTGCTATCCCAGCACTCAGGAAGCAGAGGTAGGAGGAGCACAGCTTTGAAGCTAGGCTGTGCTACTGTGCTGATAGCTTTAGTTGTCAACTTGACACACCTGGGTAGAGGGAGCCTCAATTGGGAATTTCCTCCATTGGACTGGCCTGTGACCAAGTCTGTAGGGTATTTTCTTGATCAGTGATGTGGGAAGGCCCAGCCCACTGTGGGTGGTGCCACCCCTGGGCAGGTGGGCCTGTGTGGCATAAGAAAGCAGCCTGAGCAGGGGCCAGAAGAGCAAGTCAGTAAGCAGCATTCTTCCATGGCCTGTGCTCCAGCTCCTGCCTCTAGGTTCCTGCCCTGAGTTCCTGCCTTGGGCTCCCTCACTGATGAACTATGACCTGGGAGGTTTAAGCCAAATAAATAAACCCTTTCCTCCCCAAGTTGGTATTGGTTAGAGTGTTTTGTCACTAGAACAGGTATATAGGTGAATTCCAAGCCAGCCTGGGCTACATAGTAAGAACTAATCAATCAATCAATAAAAATAATAATTTTTTAAAAAGGCAAGAGATGGGATTTGGGTGATGTTCAATGATGTCTGCTGGGGTAGAGGTTCCAGCTGGAGCTGGAGGGGAGCTCAGCCTCTTTCATTGTAGGAGTCACCCAGAGATATTTAAAGAGAAGGATCCAGAAAAATAGACCTGACTCTAGAGAGGGGAAAGGATTTAGAATTCATTTGGGTCTTCATTTTAGCAGTGTTTTATTTTTTCGCCTGGCTCTTGAGGGTTCACACATGAACCTTAGGGCAGAAGACAGGCACAGAGGAAGTTGTACTGCTTTAGGATCACCTTACACATACAAATACAGAGGAGCTGGAGAGGTGGCTCAGCAGTTAAGAGCACTTGCTACACAAACATGAGTTCAAATCCCAGCACCCATGTAATGGGTGGTCCCATGCATTCCTGTTCTAGTTTGCTTTCTGTTGATGTGATAAACACCAGTTGGAGAAGAAAAGGTTTATTCAGCTTACAAGTCACAGTCTATCATCCAGGGACACCAGAGCAGGAACTCAAGACAGGAACCTGGAGATAGAAATTAAAGGAGAGATCATGGGGAGACCTTTGCTCAACTCCTTTTCATATATGACTCAGGTCCACTTACCTAGGGATGGCACCACCTACAGTGGGCTGTGGCCTCCTACATCAATTACCAATTAAGAAAATGCCTCACAGACATGCCCACAGGCAGTTCTGATAGAAGTAGTTCCTTCATTGAGCTTCCTTCTTCCAAAGTGACTCTAGTTTGTGTCAAGTTGACAGACAAACTAGTACACCTGTAACCCCAGCACTGAGCAGGGCTGAGATAGGAGAATTGCTGGGAGTAGCTGGTGACCAGCCTAGCCAAAACACAGGAGCTCTGGGTTCAGTGACAGACCCCACCTTAGAGGAATAAGACAGAGAGCGATAAGGCAGGGCACCCAACATCTTCCTCTGACTTCCACATGCATGTACATGGGTGCACATACCTGCACATGTGTGCATATACCACCCACAGAGAAAAAAAGAACAAAAACTAAAAATCATTAAACACAAATACAACAAGACAGCATGCTGCAGAATGCCTAATAGCTCTAGCACAGTTGATCCCTGGACCTCTCCCCACCACCAGCATTGGCAACAGTATGGTACCTGCAGAGGCTCTGCTGCACCCCTCTGTGACAGGCCAAGTTAGGGACAGTCTCAGCAGGACAGCCTATGGGAGAGCTATAGAAGAGAGTGGGAATTGTCATAAAACTAGCAACCAGGACACTGAAAAAAACAGAGAAAATGAATGGCAAAGATACCATGCTTATGACAAGCTTATGCTCATAAAGATAGGAGAGACACATTTGTGGATCTCTAGAAATATTTGCCACTGGTTGGGGGATCCTACAATACAATTCAAGTTGACTCCTGGCTATTAGGAGAGTTTTGTTTAGTACCTTTCCCCAAGCACGAAGTTTTCCCCCTCTGCCAACTAACCTTCAGTAAAAACATCAACTGAAAAAAAAAAATTCCTCCAAAGGCCTGTTCATGCCTTCGGCAAGTATTAGGAGCTAGACCACACAGCTTCCTGTCTGTGAAAATATTCTGCTTTGAGTTGGGGGTAGGAGACAAATGCCCTGAAGGATGGTAGCTCTCAGAAACCACACAGCATGCGACTGACATTATGAGAATCAACTGGTTTCTCCCAAGGCATTCTCCATCCTGTCCCAGACAGCCTCTGCTGCCCAGGATCCTCAGTGGTCTTGAGGCACAATCCCTTGAGGCTGCCTTTGGATGTGGCCCACAGACTAGCCATTTCATCCCAAGAGACAGCTATCATGTCTGTCGGCCAAGGAACCAAGAGTCTGAGCTTCAGTTGCTTAACCAAGGGCTACTTTTCCAGCTTGCAAGTCCTTGTCCAGTCTGAATATGCAGAACAGAGCCAGCGGTACAAGTGTATTGGTGCAGGTCCAATGAGGCCATGTGCCTCAGCCCTTTGCAAAGTCCCATCTGTTTTTATTTTGCAGAGGCCAAGAAAGGCCCTTTTTAGTGTAACTAGGGAGCAGTTGGGAGAGTCAGCTCTAAGCTTACAAATGGGAGCATCCGGGTGGAGCCATAGGGGACATTGGCCTGATTCAGCACCAGCCATGCTTGGTCTTTGGCTTGAGCAGACCACATCTCTCCACACAAACTGATTATGGTGATTTGAATGACAAAGCCCCCAGAGCCTCCGAGTATTGAATTCTTGGCTCCAGGTGATACACTGTTTATGGAGGTTTAGCAGGTATGGCGTTGCTAGAAGAAGCACACCACTAGGGGCAGGCTTTGAGAGTGTGTAGCCTTGCCCACTTCCAGTTTGTCTTTCTGCTTCCTGTGCCTGACAATGTGAGCCCTCAGCTTTCTGCTCTGGCCACCTCTGCCGCCATGCCTCCCTTCTGTGATGGACTCTTATCCCTTTAGAACCATAAACCAAATAAATTCTTCTTTCTATAACTTGCCTTGATCGTGGTGTTTTATCATAGCCACAGAAAAGCTGAGAGGTTGAGAGGTTGCAAAAGAAGCTCCTTCAGGCCTGCTCAGCTCTGAAACTGTCAAGCAAGGACTTTGGTATCCCTTTATCTCTATATTGCCTTGTGAGTCCCATGAATTCAGAGTTATTAGCCAACTTCCCCAGTACCAGTGTACATACTCCTGTGAGTGTTATGTTAGAGCATGTCTTTTTTTACTTTTTGAGACAAGGGCTTACCCTGTAGCCCAAGATGGGCTTCAAATCAGAGAAATCTTGCAGCCTCAAGTCTGGGATTACAGGTGTGCACCAAGTAACTTGGCTAAAACACATCTTTTTTTTTTCTTGTTTTATTTATTATTTTTATTTTTTATGTGTATACATGTATTGCCTGCGTGTAGGTAAGTGCACCTGTGTCATGCAATGCCTGCGGAGGACAGAAGAGGCTGTAGGATCCCCTGGAACTGGAGTTGCGGGCAGTTGTTAGCTGCCATGTCGGTGCTGGGATTTGAACCCGGGTCTTCTGCAAAAACAACTAGTGTTCTTAACCACTGAGCCATCTCTCCATCCCCAAAACACACCTTTTTTATTCAGTTCCTTTTTTTTTTTTTTTGAGACAGGGTCTTATGTAGCCAAGACTGGCTTCATACTAATCCAAGGATGGCTTTGAATTCCTGAAATCCTCTACCTCCCAAATGCTGGGCTTACTGTCATGTGCCACCTCACCCCTCCCTTCTTTACTGAATATGGCAGATCCCTTTTAATGTTCTTTGAAAACAATGACTTTGATCTTCAAATGCTTCATGGACAAAATTAAATTCTGTTTTTCAAAAAATTATTTGCTTTTATTTTATGTGTATGAGTGTTGGCCTATATGTATGTATGTGTACCACATGTGTGCCTGGTGCCAGTAGAGGCCAGAAGAAGTCAGCAGATCCTATGGAACTGGAGTTTATGAACAGTTGTGAGCCACCATGTGGGTGTTGGGAAGTCAAACCCAGGTCCTCTGTAAGAACAGCAAGTACACTTAACTGTTGAGCCATCTCTCCAGCCCTAAATTCTATTTTTTAAAAGCATTTTGTTGACATGGGCAGATATAAGGGAAAGAAGGAATCTGATTGGCTATCCTCTATATCATGGATCAGGGAACTACAAAGTGCCATGGGCATGGGGCAAGCCAACAGCCCAGGCCAGGAGCGCTTTTAATCCACTGGCTGGCTGGCTTTATTGAAGACAGACTGTTTCACAGAAAGAAGCAACAGCCTTGAGGGGTCCTGCCCTGCTCTGGTGTGATTTACCTCCCGTGTGGGCATCAACTTACTTTAGTGAACACACACACACACACACACACACACTCACACACACACACACACACACACACACACACATATTCATTGGCATCCATTGTCAGGCAGCTTTTGTTCCTGAGACCTTGCTGGGAGAGGCCTCAGGCTGGAAGCCAAATTCTGTGAGGACACCATGCCTCTGTGATCTAGGCCAGGGGATGGGATGATGGCTCCACTGTGAAAAGACAGCTTTGAGAAGAGGCCAGTCTTTATGCAGGCTCTGTGGTCTCCCTGAGTCATGCTTATTTTGTCTAATTTACCCCCCTGCTTTCTACAGGCACTCAACTATTCTTCAAATGAAAGCCTGTCTCCAAAGCTGGGCAAGAAGGAGTTAGGAGAGAATAAGGCACCTTTCCCCTGCTGGGCTTTTGTTTGTTTTACTTTGTTTTGTTTTTGACAATCTTGCTGTCTGGCCTGGGATTTCCCCCAAGCTTTGATTAGAATTTTCTGAACAACATTCTTGGGGAAACATCTGGAATAAGATTAGGATGATGATGAGTCCAGGTAGTAAGGCTCTTTAAAGGGTCTCTAGTGAAGGGAAATGGAGAGATGACTGAGTGGCTAGAAGCACTTACTGCTCTTCCAGTGTCTGGGTTTAATTCCTAGCATCTACATGGTGGCTCATACTGCTTATAACTCCAGTTCTGGGGCAAGGATCTGATTCCCTCTGGCTTCTGCAGACACCTGCATGCATATGGTGCACATAAACTCATGCAGGCACATACACATACATATATAAATAAAAAGGTCACTAAGCCAGGGCATGGTGGCATATACCTTTAATCCTAGGACTCCAGAGGCAGAGGCAGGCAAATCTCTGTGAGATCCAGCCTAGCCTGGTTTACACAGTGAGTACCAGGCCAGCTGAAATTACAAAGGGAGACCCTGTCTCAAAACAACAACACAAAGATCGCTAGTAAGTCTGCAACTTTTGCTTGGTATGGTGGTTCACACCAAAAATTCTAGCACTTGGAAATGGGAGGCTGAAGCAGGAGCATTGCCTTGAATTTCAGACCAATTTGGGCTTAATATGAGACCTCGTTTTTAAAAACAAACGTTTGTGGGGCTGGAGAGATGGCTCAGCGGTTAAGAACACTGGTTGTTCTTGCAGAAGACCCAGGTTTGAATTCCAACATCCACATGGCAGCTAACAATTGTCTGTAACTCCAGTTCCAGGGGATCCGACAGCCTCTTCTGTCCTCCACGGGCATTGCATAACATGGGTGGACTTACCTACATGCAGGCAATACACTCATACACATAAAATAAAAATAATAGCTGGGCGTGGTAGCACACGCCTTTAATCCCAGCACTCAGGAGGCAGAGGCAGCGTGGATCTCATGTGAGTTCAAGGCCAGCCTGGTCTACAAAGTATACAAATAAAATAAAATAATAATAATAAAATATTTTTTTAAGTGTTTGCAAGCTGAATTCACTGCTCAGGGCTGTCAAGATGGAGCTCACTTCTAGGGTCTGAGCTACAAGGTTCATACAAGGTTGCACAGGAAAATTTCTTCTATTTCACTCAGGACTCCTAGGTAGGTTGAAGTTAGCTGTCTCTCATTGCAAAAACACCTCTACTCATCTTACCAGTAATGCTAGTATTCTAGGGGATGCTCAGGCAGACTATTGGTGGGAGAGGTCTGTATAATTCTGGGGTCTCCATATGGGACTGAGGTTCACCACCTTCTTAATGAGCAGTTCTAGGGCTGGATTATCCTCCAAGTACTTCTGACTTCTGCACACATCAGGGCTGAGCACATCTGGAAGGAAGGAAGCATTAGCAGTCAATCGGCCCATGTTTTGGGAGTATCTCAGCAGCTGTGCTGAGGCTGGAGGATGCCCTCTGGTTTGGAGACCTCTGCTGAGTCTCTCCTTTTTTGAGAGAGGTTGTTCTCTGTGGTCGGACACAACTCTTAATTGCTGGAGGTCAGCTGCTTCCTGAGTTTGGTCAATGGTTGCTCCTCTGGTGGCCCAGAAGCCCCTGTGAAATCCTGCACCAGCTGTTTAATAGCTCTGTTGCCAGTGAGAAAGTGTGCCAGAAATGTGTCCTCTGGATTTACTCGACCCCTCCAAGGGTGGCAGCTTCATAGTCCCTTGCTTCTTCCAGCAGCTTTGATATCTCTATGGATCATCCACCAGAGTGTAGATAGGCTGAGCCCTTCAGAGTTCTCAGAGGTGGCAATGCCACTATTTCTCAGGCTCCAGACCTAGCAAGCCCCAGTGGAAGCACCTCCCAAACTCTCCACAACAATCTGCACTTAGATGGAGCATGATTGCTCTGGCCTAGCATGCTGAACTTTCTCAGTCCTATCCTCTAGCTCTTCCAGGCTGAGGGGTAGAAGGCTGCCACCTCCTTGGAGTAGCTGCTATCTTCCTGAACACATTCCCTAATCTGACCAGCCCACCTTTCACAAGCACAGAAAGCACACAGGTCTCTCCTTCTGATGCTGGGGGTTCAGCTCTGCTTCGGTGTGCTGGGATGGGATGAACAGGAGTAGGGACATGTGGCAGAACAGGATGTCCTTGCGCTAGACATTTGTCCAGGGCTGTAAACTGTGGCTTCTGTAACCTACTCCCACATATCCTGAATGAATGAACAACCTCCCAGAGCTCAGCATGCTCCAGAATATATCCTCTGTGGCAGGGACAATCCTGGTTTCTTAGTCTTGTGATTTTTGGACAAGTCAAGTCCTTCTGTCTACTTATCTGATAGTGATGGGCAGACAGAAAGGAGGACTGAACTTTGCTGGCAGATCTGCTCATTCTAAGTATATGCTTTAAACATGCCTGCCCCAAGCAGGACAAACGTTCTTTGTCTTTGCAAAGATGTGGATGGGGCTTCCATGGTGAGCAATGCAGAGTCTACCTCTTGTCTAGTCAGAGAAGTCTGGCTGGGTATATGGCATTTGGAGCTGGCACCTGCTGAGTAGGCCTGGCAGAAGCCTCAGTTCCAGGACCTCAGCTGAGCACCATCAAAACTCCATACTTGCTGCTGATCCTGGAGATTACTATGAGGAAAAGCACTGAATTTGGGAACAGCCCAGTCCTACAGCCAGCATCCAAAGAGCCCCAAAGAAGGGCTTCTCTGCCAAATCAAGGGGGAAAAGGCACACATCCCTGTCAGTTTTGTTTATATGCTTGTTTTTGTTTTCAAAAGGGATCCCCTCAGAGGGCACAGGACGAAAGTCTCTGTGCATGAAACCTGTGCCTCCCACAAGGGGATCTTGGCCCCTGAGACAGCTTGCTCAGGGAGGCAGCTTGCTTTGCTTGTCCATCTTGGAAGTCCTAACCTGTGACACCCTCAGAACCTCCCTGCCTGGCCTGGCCACAACCTGTTCAGCTGAGCACCAGGGAGGGTGTGATGGAGGCCCCTGGGAGTCCGGCGCAGTAGTAAGGCTGTCTTTCCTCCAGGGCCGACTTGAGAGCCAGAGCCGGCCCTACTGGGCCAACAGGCGGCCGGAGTCATACGAAGCGCATTAAGTATTAATAATTTCCAGTTGTTTGCGGGTTCCCGCCGGCCTCTGCAGGCTGGGACTCTCCTCTGGCTCTGCACAGCCTTGCCCGCGGGCGACGGAGCAGGCCGGGAGGCCACGGCGTGCGCGATCTGCTCCCGCGGCTTGTAGAGAGCGGCGCAGGCGGGCGGCTCTCGGCGGGACCGCAGCGGCCCCTGGCGCCCGGCCTCTCGGCGGACTCCGCGGCTGGGCCGGCCCCGAGAGGCGGAGCGGAGGGCGGGGCCCCAGGCGCTGCAGCCGGCGACACCCGGACGGCGCGCGGGCGGCTGGGCAGACTGGGCGGCCCGGAGGGCACCGGCCCCGGCCCGCGTGTGCGGTTCTCGCTCACCCGCGAACCCCAGGCCGGGTGTCCCCGGTCCCGCCACGCGCACAGCCATGGTGGGCCGGTTGAGCCTGCAGGATGTCCCCGAGCTCGTGGACACGAAGAAGAAGGGCGACGGCGTCCTGGACAGCCCGGACTCAGGGCTGCCCCCCAGCCCCAGCCCCAGCCACTGGGGGCTCGCGGCGGCGGCGGGAGGCGGGGGGGAGCGCGCAGCGGTCCCGGGGGCGCTGGAGCCGGACGCGTCGGCAACCCCCGCAGCCCCGGTGAGTGGCCCCGCGCGTGCTGTCCCCTCCCCAGCCCACCGCAGGCGGCCCAGGGAGTCCCTGTCGGTGCGGACACCCGCCCGTCGGGATGGCGTGGCCATCACCGGGAGCCCAGGGCGGGAGCGTAGCGAGAGCCTGGCCAGCTGGAGCCAGTGGCTGGAAAATTGTCATCGCCTGGGAGGCGCGGGAGCCCTGGGAGAGGAGAGCCGCCGTCTCCTCCCCTCGAGGTGGCGGCCCCCGGGGCTCCCAGGCTGCGGCTTGACCGCATTCCTGCTGGGGCAGCCTGGGTGGGGCTCCCGGGACACCGACCGGAACCGACCTTCCCCACCCGTGGGCCCACGCCTCGCGGCTTTGCTTCCAAGGCGGCCTCCCTCTGGCCGGACCCGGGGACAGGGGTGCGCTCTGGGTTCCCCTGCTGCGGAGAGTGAGGCTGGCCAAAGTTAGGGAGGACCTTATGAAGAGTCACACCATGAGCCTTTAGTCTCCGGTGGTCCCCCCTGTCCTGAATACCTAACCAGGCCAGTGTTCTGCAATTAATTAGGTCGGAGCCCTCCAGGTGACCAGGATTTTAAAAGTACTAACCCCTTTCCTTTAAAAGTTGTTTCAAGAAAAACTCCAAGTCTGTTTTGCTCTGGGAACTGCTCAGATGTTGGTATTGAGGCAGAACTAGGGGAGGCCACATCCTGCTTACAAAGTTGAAAGTAGGTTTGGGGGTGGCTATTGACTGTACCCTTCCTGAGGTGGTCAGTGGCAGCGTTGTTCTTAAGGAACACATTGGAACTTTGGTGGTGTGGGGCCTTGTCGACCTACTGACCCTGTCTCAGCAGGCACCAGCATCTCTTATGTGCATTCCAAGGTGGAACTTGCTTCAACCTGGCCTTCAGCACCAACCAACCCCATCAGGCCCTCACCTTACACCTGCTCTGACCACAGACCAGACATATTGGTGCCTC
The DNA here is from genome assembly GCF_000622305.1 of Nannospalax galili. Lineage (NCBI taxonomy): Eukaryota > Metazoa > Chordata > Mammalia > Rodentia > Spalacidae > Nannospalax > Nannospalax galili. The sequence continues at coordinate 2,513,403 of NW_008333884.1, forward strand.
TGATGTTGCTCCTTTTACCTGACATGAATCTTAACCCTCACCTGACAGCCCTTCCACATGCAACTCATGTCCCTCTTGGACGCCTTTTCAGATGCTTGCCGGAACCCATGGTGTGTTCTCCATTCCCCAATGGCTCCTTGTGCTTTTGTCATCCATTCTACCAACCCACCCCATCTCCCTCTCTCAGGAAGCGGGGGACACGAGAACAGCATGGTACCTGGAAGAAGGCTATCGTGGGAATGTGAGAGAGCAACCACCTCCACCTGGTGTCTGCATTACCTCTGGGGCTGCCTGGGAGGTGCCCTACTGTTGGGGAGATTTGGGCAGCCAGAGAGCTGGGCGCATTGTCAGACTGTTTCTCGGTCTGTGCTCACCTCTCATTGCTCTGCCTCAGTCATGCTGACCTTGACTTGAACTGCATTCCCTTCCCCAGCCTGGGCTCACTAACCACCACCTCATCCCAGGACCTGCACCCTGATGACCCTCCTCTGCTCCCTGTCACAGTCATTTTGGTCTTTGTATCTCTCCACCCTATGCCTCTACTGGATACCTTGTCCTTGTAACACAGTAAAGTTCTCAAGGCCAACCTTCTAGAAACATTTGCTTCCTTCTCTGTCCTGGGGGAGGGACTGCTACTTCCATACCCTGTCATAAGTGTAGGTCCCAGCTCTTAAATTAAGTAAAGTAAATGACAGATCTCAGAAAACCAGAGAGCACAAAGGGCTGCCAAGGTCAGGCTACCCTGTGCTTGTCTTTGCAGAGAAGCCCTGATTCTAGCAAACTGGGTGACCTGGATGGGACTGTCACCTGAGCCTTCCCTGATGAATCAGACTGGCTATTGGAGGGGAGAGCATCTCTGTTCTCCTCTTAACACTGTCAAAGAGAGTCCTCTATCTTGAGTAGCTGTAGGTTTGACAAGTCCAGAGGCAAGGGGGAGGAAGGGGCAGTGGCTCTTTATTTAAAAAAGAAAAAAAATCATTGGAAGCTTTTTCTTTTCTTGGCATTAGCTTTGACCTTCCTCTTCTATTGCTGAAACTGTAACACAGGGGTCTCTAGGTTCTAGAGAGTTAAACTTGGGTTGTTAAGGTTTTTTTTTTTTTTAACCACAGGGCCCCTGTGGTGCTGTGGCTCTGGCTCTGGCCTCAGTCCTGAGGTGAAGCTCATGTCAGCTTGTCAGCTTCCTCATTTCTGCCTTTCACAAAACCAAAGTGAAGGAGAGGGGGCACCCTTTCCCCCCCGTATGCAGATAAGGAAATGTGACTCTTCTGAGGGCACAAAGCACATAAGATGGACCTGGAGGGCTAGAGATATGGCTTAGAAATAGAGCACTTGCCTAGTGTGCTCAAAGTCCTGGGTCTTATGCCCAGAACTGGAAAAAAAAAAAAATTAAAAGAGAGGGAGTGGGAAGAGGGACAGAACTGATCTGGGATTTGAACCCAGATCTTCTAATGCCCTGTCTAATGCACTTCTGGTGCCATTGACTAGCCTTCCCTGGCAGGCCAAGGATGAGAGCACACAAGTCACCATGTGGCCCATCAGCAGAGGCTCAGAGGCTCAGCCTTCTGTGGGGTACATGCTTTGACAGTTACTTACAGCTCTAACCACACTCTCCTCTGTCTGGAAGAACCCAGCATCTCTTACCCATGTGCTGGCTGCTGGCTGCTCACCAAGGCTGTGCCCCCTGTCCTTTGGCGAAGGAGTTGAGTTTGACCCCTTACCACCAAAGGAAATAAGGTAAGTATAGCTGACCCTAATTTTATTTCTTAAATTTTCTTTTTTTAAAAAAGAATTCCAAGCTGGGTGTGGTGGTGACACACACCTTTAATCCCAGCACTTAGGAAGCAAAGGCGGGTGAAGCCAGCCTGGTTTACATAGTGAGTTCCAGGTCAGCTGTGGCTTTAGGGAGACCCTGTCTCAAAAGACCAAAAAAAAAATAATTAATTGTGAACATGTACCAAAGAGTTTGACTTTTTTCTTTCATTCAAACCAATAGACATTCCATTTGTTTATTTAATTTTTTAAAAAAATTTATTTTATGCGTATGGGTGTTTTGTCTTCATGTAAGTGCATTAGTGTTATACAGTGCCTGCAGAAGCCAGAAAGAGGGTGTCAGATTATTGACTGTCATGTGGATGCTGGAAACCAAACCCAGGTCCTTTGCAAGAACAACCAGTGCTCTTAACCACTGAGCCATTTCTCCAGCCCCATAGTTAAGTTTTTTCTTTATTTTTATTTTATGTGTATGAGTGTTTTGCCTGCATATATAGAAGTATACCTCATGCATGCAATGCCTGGAGAAGCAAGTTCCCTAGAACTGGAGGGTTGTTAGCTGCCATGTGGGTGCTAGGAACTGAACCCCAGTCCTCTACAAAAGCAACAACTGAGCCATCTCTCCAGCCCCCATAGTTAATTTTTTGAGATGGGGTTTTGTTAGGTAGCACAGACTGGCTTAGCACTCACTATGTAGCCCAGGTTGACCTTGAGTTGGTGATGATCCTCTTGCCTCAGCCTTCTGAGTGTTAGGATTACAGTTGTGCACTACGATGCCTAGTATAGGCACTCTTTTTAAAATAAAAGAGAGATCTTGTCATATACCATGACCATCGGGTGCTAAGGATTTTGTTGAATATTAATTCTTTGCAGAAGCTACCCAGTCAGTCCCTCTGTCCCCTCTTGAAGGTGCCGACCCTGTCTCATGTTATGGCACTGGGCAAGTCCTCTGGGTATGATCTCATTCAGGATTATCAGGGGCAAAGAGTCATGGAAAGTTTCCAGTAAAGAGATGTCTTTTTAGACAGAGGAATTTTGCTTTTGGTGAATGGGGGTTTTGTAGCTGGAGTTTCAGTTTTGTGAACACAAAGGGCCCTTTGATGTGGAATAGAGAAAGGTTCATCCATTTGGAGGTGAGCAGGTTAGCCTTTTATTCCCGTGGAGCTTGTATCTCCAACAAAACTGGGACATGACTATGGCATTAGCTCTCACCAGTGTCTTTGTGACTCTGAGAATAGACATTCCCACCTGACTTAGAACAGAACGGTGGTTCTTATTCACTTGACCAGGAGTAGGGGTGGGTGGGTGCATCTCTTTGTGATGCTTGCACAGATTTCAATATCTCTGAAGCTGCAACGTTAAGATAGCAAAGTCATTGCTGCTTTGTTTCCATAAAATATTAACTCCCAGCCAGGCATGGGGGCACACACCTATAATCCCAGCACTTGGGAGGCTGAGGCAGGAGAATGGCAGTTGTAGGCCAGGCAGGGCTACTTAGGCTTTCATCATCATCATCATCATCATCATCATCATCATCATCATCATCATCAAGCAGCTGAGGAATGTAAATGGTAAGTTTGTGGATCAAGATTGTAGTTGGTTTTCATTGATTGGGTAAGGACACTAAGGGTAAGGGTTGAAAGTTCCAAATCAAAGGCCAAAGTGGACAAAGCACTGGAACTATAGCTATCACCAAGCTTCCAGAACCAGCACTCAGCAGTTCTGGGTTCCTTCCACCTCTCATTCAAGAGCTGGCTGGTCATGGAGGGGAGAGAGAAGCGGCTCACCCCCACGAAAGAGCAGACCACCTTGTTCTACAGTACAGCCCTGCTTAACCATGAAATGCATTCAGAGAAACAGGTCCTTAGGTGCTTTTGTTACTGCATGAACATGCTAATGTGCATTTACCCACACTAAGAAGGTTGCTTCATCACTGGGTGCTGTAATCATACAGGACCACTGTCATATATGTGACCTGTCACTGACCAAAATGTCTTTGTGCTGTGCATGATTGTACTTACTCTGACAGGACTGGTTGCATGATTATAAAGGCTCTACCCCTTTATTATCAGGTACCTTTTACAGAAAAAGGAAACTGAGACTTACACAGGTTAGGTGGTTAGAGTAAGGGCCTCTATCTTAAGTAAATGGGAGCAGATACAGGGGTGTGGCCTGCTGTGGGAAATGGTGAACTCGGGGTAAACTTTGGAATCCTGTGTGCTTACATTTAAGTCCCAGCTCAGGTCTGGGGTATAGCTCAGGGGTAGAGCTGATCTAGTAATTGAGTCTCTGGGTTCTACTCCCAGCCTTGCAAATCCATCAGCCAATCCATCCATCCATCCATCCATCCATCCAACCAACCATCCAACCATCCAACCATCCACCCTATCCATCATTCAGGGGCACTGAGACTTTCAACTCCCCAGGTCTTTGGGGAAGATCAGTTAGTTAGGTCCTGTGATGAAAGTGCTTAGAGTGATATATATCTATGTCTGATCCAGAGAACATACTTCATAAACTGCTGCTTCTCCCTGGTGCAGCCACATCTCACTGTTTGCACCCCAGGAGAGATGAGAGGTTACAGAGGGAACCCTATGCTGTTAATTCAGCAACAGCTTCGTGCTGACTTGTGTCTCCCCACAGGTATACTTCCTCAGTCAAGTATGACTCAGACCGACACTTCATTGATGATGTGCAGCTGCCCCTGGGCCTGGCAGTGGCTTCCTGCAGCCAGACAGTCACCTGCATCCCCAATTGCACTTGGCGCAACTACAAGGCTGAGGTGCACTTCGAGCCCCGCCACAAACCTGCGCGCTTCCTCAGTACCACCATTGTCTACCCCAAGTACCCCAAGACCATCTATACCACCACCCTGGATTACAACTGCCACAAGAAGCTGAGGAGGTTTCTGTCCAGTGTGGAGCTTGAGGCCACAGAGTTCCTGGGCAGCGATGGTCTCTCAGATGAATGCTGACTCCAGCAAGCTGCTTGGGGTTAGATCAGTTGTTCCTCCACCTCCCTGGTCCCCAGACCACTCTGGACAAGCTGGGTGATATTTCCCTTGCACATCATTCCAGCCCCAGGGGAATCTAACCTGGAGATACCTCTGAGCTCAGCTAGGGAAAGAAGAAAAAAAGTCACTGCATCTTATAATGATAGAAATACTTGGTTTGGTTTCGGATTTTTGAAATAGTTTTTCTTTTAAGGAATATATATATATATACATATATATATATATATATATATATATATGTTCTGATTGATTGGTGCAGTTTCCCGAAAGTCTCAATTTGACAAGAAAAAAAAAAAATTAGCCAGAACAAAAGGCCATTGATAACAGTTTGGACAAGGGAGAGGCGGAGGTGAGCTCATCTGGTGTGTGAAGAAGGTGGAAAAGTCCCTGGAATAGAAAAAGTGAGTGAAAAAAAAATTTAGCCACCAATATCTTCACTGCTGCAAAAAAAATGGAGTTAATTCAGTGGATTGGGATAAGCATATGTGTTCAGTCTGTGAACTGAGCTCCATTCCATTTTTATTTCCACTTCCATCTATCTGTTAATCCAAACTCTTGGAATTCTCTAGATCTTTTTCATGATATTGAAAACAAAAACAACAAAATAGAACCCAAACCACAAAAGGAGATGCCTCTTGAAAAGGAAAGTTCTGCCTGTTCTTGCCATGGGTAGATGCATGGCCCAGTCTGGGGCACCAGCTGCCATGTGGTTCCCCGCAGGTTGGGTCCAAGCGCAGGCTCTGGCACAACCCTTGTATGCTTGGCATCTGGTTAGCATCTCCTTGGGCTTGTGTAATGCTCCTGATAGGTATTTTGAGGTTTCAAAATACTTCCCCCCCCCTTTTTTTTTTTTTTTCATAAGGCAAATGTAGCAGAGGGCTCTTTTTAAGAGAAACAACATTTTGAAAGAATGCTTTGGACAAATGCTGGCTGGGACTGCCTGAAGTAGATTTCCACTCCAGACCAACCATTGTGCCTAAGACCAGCTGCCCCTAGGAGGAGGTGGATTTGGATGCTTCTGGTGGCTCAGCTCATCTCATGATTAAATGTCTAGATGGACTCATTCTTAGGACTTTGGTAGTATCAAAATTATACTATTGAATTGAATCAAAAAAGCAAGGAATCTTGCTTAAATTCCCACAGATTAAGCTAAAATGAATTCAGACTAAGGAGTGATGTCACAATTCAAATTCTACAATCCTGCCACTTTGGTGATGGGGACATTTCTTCTGTGCCATTGTATATATGGAAGTGACTATCATGAAGTGAGGTGTGAACTAAAGGTGTGCCCCAGCCAACTTCAAGAGTCCAGCTGAGCCAGCTTCAGTGACAGGGATGGAAATGGACCAACGGGTGCTATGCACCAGGCTACCCCCCACCCCATCCCAGGCCCTTGCTTCTTAGAACCTCCTCCCAAGCCCTGTGGTGCTAGAGTAAAGAAAGTGGCAAATTTTGATCCCAACATTGGAAAGTACAAGCTGTACATATTCCTTTGACTACATTCAAATGATATCAAGTTGGTTACAGAGACTCTGCCTTCTGTTGTATCTCTGGGTTTCTGTGGATGGCTTCCATCTGTCCTGAAGGCAGAATTGAGAGCTCACTGGGTCCATCTAGAGCTGCGCTGCCTAGTCTGTGCCTTCTGCAGACAACAGTGTCTAGTCTGTTGTGCTTTTAATGAATGGGATACATCCCCTTGGGTAGAGCGGTTGTAACTTCATAATCCCAGTTGGCCAGGGTATAGCTCAGTAGGGACATTTTGGGACCTCACAGGCTCCTTAGTTTACACAGAGTAACAGATGCTACCTGGCTTTTGAACAGCATTTATTGACTAAAGTGGATTTCTCTATCTGATTTGATAGTGTCACTTAGTAGATGTAATTTTTAAATTAGGAGAATTCCCAAGGCTTTTCTCTGTTCCAATCAAGGTACTTGTTTGAACTCAGAATAATGTGGCCAGAATGGCAAGAGAGAATATGATTTCTGAACTCACCAGTCTTTTAAAGTCTCCTTAAGAGATTTTCCTGCCAGGCGTGGTGGTGCACGCCTGTAGTCCCAGCACTTGGGAGGCAGAGGCTGGTGGATCCCTGTGAGTTCAAGGTCAGCCTGGTCTACATAGTGAGTTCCAGGACAGCTGGGGCTACAGGGAGACCCTGCTTCAAAAAAAAAAAAAAAAGAGATTTTCCTTTTTGGTCAGGCATGGTGGTGCACGCCTTTAATCCTAGCACTGGGGAGGCAGAGGCAGGCAGATCTCTGTGAGTTCAAGGCCAACTGGTCTACTTAGTGAGTTCCAGGCCAGCTGGGGCTACAGGGAGACCCTGTCTCACAAAGACCAAAAAAAACCGAGATTTTCCTTTTTTTTCTTTTTTTGGTCTCAGAAGGATTGTGTTAAGTTCAGGCAGAACTTTCTAGGTATGAACAGAACCTGAACTGTATAAGTAAGTAGAAGCAAGTGACTGCGGATGTTTAATGCGGATGGAGAAGCAGGCTTTATGCTGCTAAGTTATTCACCAGGGGCCAGCTGTATGGAGTTCTTTCGAATCTTCTCCAAATCTCCCTTGAAAACTGCAGACACGGAAGCCTGGCGAGAGTCCCGGTGCCTGGCGTTGGTGATGTAGCCCAGAGCAGATTCTTGTTAGTTTGCAAGGTGGAAGTGGAGATTTTGAAAACTCAGCATTCCAAAGTGAGCGTGAGAGACTGGGTGTGTTCATTACAAAGCTTGTGCTTTGTCTCTTAAATTATGGCTTTGGCTGAAGATTCCTATTTTCAGAAAAGTTGTTTTCTTTCAAACATCTAAAAAAGACTTCATTTGAACAAGTATCTTTTCATTTGACCCTTTCCTTTTTTTTTTTTTTTTTTTTTTTTGTCTTCTTGAGACAGGGTCTCCCTGTAGCCCCAGCTGGCCTGGAACTCACTATATAGACCAGGCTGGCCTTGAACTCACAGAGATCCGCCTGTCTCTGCCTCCCAAGTGCTGGGACTACGGGCATGCACCACCACGCCGGGAACCCTTTCCTATTTTTAAAACTTAGAAAATCCATAATACTATTTGACAAAAATAAAAAATAAAACAACCGTGTGTTTTTAAATTTTATCTTTGACTTCTGTCCCATTTACTTTGCTTTGTGACTTCACCGTTTAACAATAAATTATCTAAAACAAAACACAAGGATGCTTTTATAAGTAAAATCATAATGTCGAGGTCAACAGAACAAGGAAAACATCTGCTCATCTTGAGAAAATTTCCCCTTCTGGGCTTCGCTCGGGCTGGGAGGGGAGTCTACTGCAGAGCTACACCCCCAGCCCCTACCTGACCCTGTGATATTTTGGCTTATTTGTCTGACCTCAAACAACCAGGGATGACCTTGATTCTCTTGCCTCTACCTTCTGAGTGTGGGAATTGCAAGCATACATTACCATGCCCAGCTAGATATGATTTTATTTGACAATGTTAATATGCAGGTGTGAGGTGCTTTTCCTAGGAGTAGCTGGGCATACAGTTTTACTTATTTGTTACTTTTCTTTATTCTTTTTTGAGACACATTTCACTATGTAGCCCTGACTGTCCTAGAACTCACTATGTAGACCAGGCTGGCCTCAAACTCAGAGATTTGCCTGCTTCTGCCTCCCAAGTGCTAGGATTAAAGGCGTGCGCCACTATGCCCAGCTCACAGACCGTTTTAATAAGAGAACTTGATTCCAGAGTGGATGTGCACTCCTTCCTAATATTGATCCTCCTGGCAATACAGCTGTGATGGGGATGTCAGGCCACTCCTCTCCACATCACCTTTCAAACTCTTCCCATTTTGCAGGAGAAATGCATTCTTCGGTTGAACTCGCTCTAATTTTCTTGAAGTACATGGCTCTGGGCTGGAAACCCTTACAGGCACTCCTGATCATAAACAGGGCAGTAAAGCCCAAGAAGGAGTTCTCTAGGGGGCTCTGAGTCTGTGGGCCTTGGACTGAGTGTGGGGCGGGAACAAGGCTGGTTTGAGTTGAAATGGCCTCACTTCCGTGTCTCAAACAAAAATAAAAAAAAATACTTCTGATTTAAAAAAGAGAGTTGCACAGTCTGAAGAGAAGCAGGAATTTGGGCATTTACATTTAATGCCCACTGGTATTCAATCTCAAACTATCATTGACAGTCCTGCAGAGAAGGAAAGTAATATCTTTCCCTGGCCTGTCTCAGGGTTCACAGCTGTGACCTACAGGACAAAAGATGGATTAAGGAGAACAAAGTTTACAGACTGGTCTTGAACTTGCAGTGATTCTTCTGCCTTTGCCTCCCAGGGGCTGAGATTACTGGCTCCACCTAGGTTTTGTGATCTGCCTCTGGACAGAAGGTGAGGAGAAGGAATTCCTAAGTTTTCTAGCCTGCTTCAAGAAGGGAGTGGTCCTAGAACTTCCTGTTCCTGCTGTTTCTGTTTCTACATGCCAAAGTACCAAGTTTTTGGATAGCATTTCCTATATTTCATCAGTCTTTTTGGGCAGAGCATAGAAAGGATTGATAGGAAATATTCAAAGGGAAGCCCTTTAAGCCAGATGCCAGCTCAAGCCTGTAATTCCAGCACTCAAGAGGCTGAAGCAGGAAAATCTTGAGTTCAAGGTCAGCCTGGACTAGTTAGCCAGTTCAAGGCCCTGTATCAAAAACAACACAGGCTGGGGAGACGACCCTGTTGGTAAAGTGTTTGTTGTGCAAGTGTGAGCAGTTTTGACCCCCTGTACCATGTAAAAAGCTGGGCACAGCAGTGTCTGCATCTGTAACTCTAGCACTGGGAAGGCTCAGACAGAGGGATCACTGGACCTTGCTACAAAGTAAATTGGTGAGCTCCAAATTCAGAGAGAAAGCCTGTCTCAAAAAATAAGATGTAGGGCTCAGGGGTTAAGCTCACTCATTGGCTGCTCTTTCAGAGGACCAGGGTTTGGTTCCTAGCATCCACATGGCAGCTAACAACCATCTGTAACTCTAGTTCCAGGGGACCCAACACTCTCTTTTGGCCTCCATGGGCATTGAATGCATGTGATGTACTTATGTACATGTAGACAAAACACTCAAAAAAAATTTTTTTTTAAAACTAAGATGAAAATGATTGAGAAAGACACCCAGCATGGACCTTTGGACTCCATATTCACACCCCCACACATATGAATAAGTAAATGAGTGAATAAATAAAACACAAAGAACTGGAGTTCTCACATTTCATTCTTGCTCAGATAAAAGGTTCTGAGCCATATCTGTTTGCCTTTGAGCTGTTATTGAGAAATAAATACCCAGCAATGTACAGTATCATTCCTAAAATATTTTTCTAGTTTCTTCCAATTTTTTCGGTGATGGGGATTGAACCCAGGACCTCACACATGCTATGTATACAATTTATCAGTAAGTCATACCCCTAACCCCTAGTGCCTTCTTAATAGAAATTAAGTCTGGGGCTGGGTGTGGTGGTGCATGCCTTTAGTCCCAGCACTTGGGAGGCAGAGGCAGATGGATCTCTGTGAGTTCAAAAGAACAACAACAAAAAAATTAAGTCTGGGGCTAGAGAGATGGATTAGTGGTTAGGAGCACTGACTACTCTTGCAGAGGACCCAGGTTCAAGTCCCAGCACCCATATGGTGGCTCACAATCATCCATAACTTCAGTTCCAAGGGAATCCAGTGCTCTCTTCTAACCTCCTAGGGCATTACACAACATGGGTGCACTTACATGCAGGCAATACACTCATAAACATAAAATAAAAATAAAATATTAGAGGAAGTCTAAGCTGGGCATGGTGGCACACACCTGTAATCCCAGCACTTTGGAGACAGAGGCAAGAGAGTCACTTCAAGTTTGAGGCTGGTCTGGTCTACATAGAAATTCCAGACCAGCCAGAGCTACATAGTAAAACCATGTCATAAAAAATAAGAAAAGAAGCCGGGCGTGGTGGCGCACGCCTTTAGTCCCAGCACTCAGGAGGCAGAGGCAGGCGGATCTCTGTGAGTTCAAGGCCAGCCTGGTCTACATAGTTCCAGGACAGCTGGGGCTACAGGGAGACCCTGTCTCAAAAAGAAAAGATAAGACAAAAGAGCCAGGTATGGTGGTAGTACATGTCTTTAACCCCAGAACTCAAGAGGCAGAAGCAGGCAGATAGATATCTGTTAGATCACAGCCAGCCTGGTCTACATAGTGAGTATCCAGGTCACTTGGAGCTATAAGGAGACCCTGTCTCAAAAGACCAAAAAATTCTTAAAAATTAAAAGATTGAGAAAGAGAAAGAAAGAGAGAAAGAAAGGAAGAAAGGGAGATGGCTCAGTAAAGCACTTGCTACACAAGCATGAGGGCCTCAGTTAGATCCCCAGAACCCACATAAAAAGCTGGGTGTGGTGGTGTGCCCTTGTAATCCCAGTGCTGGGGAAGTAGACAGAAGGACCCCTGGGCGTGCTGGCCGGCAGCCTAACCAGTGAGCCAGGGGCTTAGCAAAGGACCTTGTCTCAAATAAACAAGATGGATGGTGTCTGAGGGGGAACAACACCTGAAGATGTCCTCTGACCTCCACATGTACACAGATAAACACACACAGACACACACACAGACACACATACACAAACATGTACACATACCAGCTGATTGGGAAAACAATGAGAACTCACTTTGCCAGTTAGTTTATATAGTATAAATTCCATAAAATGGATTGGCTGATCTGCAGCTCCAAGTTTTTAGAGGTCAGAGGACAGCTGGCAAAAATTGCTTCTCTCTTTCAACCACATGGGTCCTGGGGATCAAACTGCGGTTGTTAGGCTTTACACACTGAGCCAACTCGCTGGCCCAGCTCCAAGGTTTTAAAGTAGAACTATTGAAGTGCATAAGATCAGAGCTATAGTTGTATGTATATGAGGGTATGTGTGTCAAAAGCATGTTGAAGGTTAGAGAGATGGCTCAGCTGTTAAGAGTGCTTGTTGTTTTTCCAGAGGACCCAGGTTCAATTCCCAGGAACCACATTAGATGGCTCACAACTACCTGTAACTCCAGCTTCTGGGGATCCAACACCTCTGGCCTCTGAGGGCACCTGTACTCATGTGCACATACCCACATATATACACATAATTAAAAATAAAAATTAAACCTTTTTTTTTCATCTTTTTGAGATAGGGCCTCCCTGTAGCCCCAGCTGGCTGGCCTGGAACTCACTGAGTAGACCAGGCTGGCCTGGAATTTACAGAGATCCTCCTATCTCTGCCTATCTAACGGCGTGCACCAGCAGCCTCCAAGGTAGCATTCCTTAAAGTTCACACTGGAAAAACATTACTCAGGAGCTGCTCAAAGATTCTATGGTCTGAGGCTGGGTGTGGTGGCACACGCCTTTAATCCCAACACGCAGGAGGTAGAGGCAGGCGGATCTTTGTGAGTTCGAGGCCAGCCTGGTCTACATAGTGAGTTCCAGGACAGTTGGGGCTACAGGGATACCCTGTCTCAAAAAGACACACACATACACACAAAAAGATTCTATGGTCTGATGGGTCTGGAAAGTGCTCATACTAGACCCCCTCCCCTCTTCCTATTTATTTATTTATTTATTTAGAGGTAGGGTCTCCCTGTAGCCCCAGCTAGCCTGGAAATCACTATGTAGACCAGGCTGGCCTCCATCTTACAGAACTCTGCTGCCTTCTGAGTGCAAGTATTAAAAGTATGCACTACCACACTCTGCCAGCAAAGATAATATATTTTTAAATTTTTATTTATTATTTTTATTTTTGTGTATGAGTGTATTGCCTGCATGCATGTAAATGCACCCATGTCATGCAATGCCCGAGAAGGACAGAAGAGGCCATCTGATCCCCTGGAACTGGAGTTATGGACAGTTGTTAGCTGCTATGTGGATGTTGGGATTCAAACCCAGGTCTTCTGCAAGAACAGTCAGTGTTCTTAACTGCTGAGCCATCTCTCCGGCCCCTACATTGAAAATATTAAAAATCACTTTACTAGAAATGATTGATGAGTGAATGTATGTGTGCATACAACATATTTACAGTACCTGTGGAGACCAGAAGAGAGTATCAGAGCCTCTATAACTGGAGTTTCAGACAGTTGTGAGCTGCCATATGGGCGCTGAGAAGCAAACCCCAGTCCTCTGCAAGAGCAGCAAGTGGTTTAACTGCTGAGCCATCTCTCTAGCTCTGTGCCAGAATTCTTGACTCTCAGCTGGTGAGATGTTCAGATTCCAGGGCTAGGGCTCTTTTTCTTCCTCATGTTCCCATTATTTTCTTTGTCTTTCTATTCTGTTTCAAGTATTAAAAAAAATAAAAATAAAAATCACATTCTCTCCAGAGATAAGCCATCATTAACGTTTTAGAGAACTGTAGCTTTTGATGGTGGTGTTTTGATTGTTGCATTTAAGACTATGAATAGTCAATCATGGTGGTGCACACCTTTCATCCCAGTACTCAGAAGGCAGAGGCAGGCAGATCTCTATGAGATCCAGGCCAATTTGGTCTACATAGCAAGTTCCAGGCCAGCTGGGGCTACAGGGAGACCCTATCTCAAAAAAACAAACAAACAAAGAAGAATAAGAATGACAGGGGCTAGAGAGACAGCTCAGCAGTTAGGATGGTTCAGCAGTTAAGAACACTTACTGCTCTGTCAGAGGACCAGATTTTAGATCCCAGACCACCCACAATGGGCAGCTCATAAGTGCCTGTAACTTTAGTTCCAAGGTATTCAACACCCCTCTCCTTCTGACCTCTGTGGGTACCTACACACACACACACACGCACACACACACACATGTGCACACAAATAACATACAAAATAAATCTTAAAAAAAAGAATGACCATGGCACAGGGTAAGGTGGCACACATCTATAATCCCAGCAGTGGGGAGGCTGAGGCAAAAGAATCACAAATTCCCAGCCAACCTGGACTACATAGTGAATTTCAGACTGGCCTGAGACATGACAGTTTTGTTCATATTAGTCCTGAGTGTTTGTGAGTTTATTTTCTTTTTACTTTTTTGTGGTGTTGAGGATTGACACCCCCCCCCGCAGACCTGGTGCACACTAGGCAAGGGAGCACATTGCTTTTAGATGGTATGAGACTGTGAATATGGTTTTTAGCTTCCCAATAGAGTAGGTATTGAATTAATATGGGGTATGAGAGAGGCTTCTGTTCCTGTTTGCAGGCTGCTTGTTCAGAATAAGTATTTGGTGGTCTTGGCTGTGTCAAAGCAATTGTTGCTGGTGACAAATTACTGTCTGCCTGTGCTGCACAAGGGCTTTGTTTAGATAATTAATCAAGGCTTGGAAAATTAATAGGATGCTCCCCGTGCCAGCACCATGCCTGCACAACCCTCCCACAAAAAGTTCTTACAAAGCAAGGAAGGTTCTGAAAAGTTAGTTTAAATGATCTTTTTTGCTCCTATTATTTGTATCTACTTGCTTTGAAAAGAGGATATATATAACTATATTAAGATACCAAGATGGGGCTGGAGAGATGGCTCAATGGTTAAGAGCATTTGCTATTCTTGCAGAAGACCTGAGTAGGAGGTTGGGGTGTGTATTGGATTCCCAGCACCCACATTGTGGCTAGTAACTATAACTCCAGTTTCAGGGGTCCTGATGCCCTCTTCTGGCCTCCATAGGCATTGCATGCATGTGGTGCACTAGCATACATTCTGGCAAAACACTCATAAAAGTCAAAACATACATAAAAGTCACCAGGAAAAAAAAAAGATAAAAAAAATGTTGGGTGCACACCTTTAATCCCAGCAGAGGCAGGCAGATCTCTGTGCGTTTGAGGCCAGCCTGGTCTCCATAGCGAATCTAGGCCAACTGCGGCTACAAGAAGACCCTGTTTCAAAAAGACAAAAAAAAAAAAAAAAAAAAAAAAAACAAAAAAATTTTACCAGCTAGGGAAGGGATGGGTATGGGTGGGGACATAACCAAGAACCACATAAAGATGAGCCATTCTGAGAGCAAGACTTGGTCCTGAGCTTCCTCACAAGCAGACCAAAGGGAGAAGCACTCAGTCTGACAATATGTGGTAAGGTGCCACGGGTCCAAAAGGACAGGGTTTTCCACTGGTGCTAAGCTCTGTGAGGGCTTCAGCACCTGCAGATAGATATATGAGGGGCAGAAATCAAAGATGCACAAGTTCTTCCCAGGGCATTTCCTGTTCAGCACTTAGGAAGGCGAGGAGCCACCCTGGGACAGGCAGATGCAAGCCAGAATATCTGGGTTCAAATCCTAGCCTCATCACCTATTAGTGGTGTGACCTTGGGCAAGTCCCTCAAGCTTTGTAAAATGGAGAGAACAAAACCAGGCATGGTGATACATGCCTTTAATCCAAGCACTTGGGAGGCAGAAGCAGGGAGATCGGTCAGCCTGGTCTACTTAGTGAATTCCAGGCCAGCTGAGGCTACAGGTAGACCTTGTCTCAAAAAAAAAAAAAAAAAAAGAGAGAACAAGAGTTCCCTTTTCTATGACTCCAGAATTAAATAAATAGATGTGTGATGTGTGCAAAATGCTTAGAGCAGTCCCAGCATGAGCTAAAAGCTATATAAAGTGTTTATTGTTTTAATTATCTTTTGGCTTGTAATTTAACTCCCAAGAATGTAGCCAAAGCACTGGAAATTTTCACAAAAATGTACATATAAGGATATCCATTGCAGAATTGTTTAGAGCAGCCAGAAAAACAGGAAACCAATTAAATGATTAGGAATTGGGGAGGGGGGGATGACTTGTCCAGACAATGAAATCCAAGTACTGCAAACATGATGTGGATGTCAGGTTAGTCCCTTGAAAAGATGTCCATGCTGTATATTTTTGTTGTTGCTGTTTATTTATTTCTTTAGGCAGGGTCTCCTGTAGCCCAGACTGATCTTGAACTTGCTATGTAGCTGAGGGTGATCTTGAATGCCTAATCCTCCTGCCTTTACCTGGGATTACAGGCATGCACCACACCAAGCTTCATGTCACATTTTTTTGCATGTGTGTGTGTGTGTGTGTGTGTGTGTGTGTGTATGCATGTTTGTGTGCAGGTACACATGGAGGCTGTCTAGTAAGCACTAAGGATTTGTCTGTCTCAGCCTCCCCAGCCCTGGGATTATAGATGTGTACCACTGTGCCTGGTTTTGCCACACTTTACAAATTGAGCCATCTCCCCAGAACCTTATGTTTTTAACAGAGCCATTTTTAAACGCAATATATGTGTATTACCCCATTCATTTTATTCTCTTGTGTATAGATACACTAATATGGCAAACAACTAGAAGGATGGACAGGGAACTAATGAGTAGCTCTCACCAACTGGTGTTTTACAAAACTTCATTTTCTTTTTTTCTTTTTCTTTTTTCTAATTTTGAGACAGTCTCACTGTGTAGCTCCTGCTGGCCTTAAACCTCAAACTCACAATCCTCTTGCTCAGTCTCCTGAGTGCTGGGATTACAGGTGTGTGCCTTGATAAAAACTTTTTTCATAACTGTATTTTCTAATTGTTGATAATATTCATGTGTTTCTTGTATAATTTGAAAAGTGCAGATGGACAACATCTTTCAACTTCTGGTGATCTACCCATGGAAACAAGAGTTAAATAGTTGGTCTGTCTCCTAGGCCACAGTGGAGAACTGGGATTTTATGCTATTTTCAAGCTGACAGCCTGGGATACCTAATTTTGATTGTCAGTTTGATTGCATTAAGAAACACCTAGGGCTGGGTGTAGTAGCAATGTCTTTAATCCCAGTACTTGGGAGGCAGAGGCAGGTAGATCTCTGTGGGATCAAGGCCGGCCTGGTCTGTGTAGCCAATTATAGGCCAGCTGGGGCTACAGGGAAACCCTGTCTCAAAAAGAAAGAGAGAGAGAGAGAGAGAGAGAGAGAGAGAGAGAGAGAGAGGGCGCGGGTGTGCTGCAGAAAGAGGAGAGTCGAGAAAGAAAGAAAGAAAGAAAGAAAGAAAGAAAGAAAGAAAGAAAGAAAGAAAGAAAGGCCTGGAGAGGTACTGGAAATGTGACTCCATGTGTACTGTGCTGCTTAACATGCATGAAGCCCTGAGTTTGATTCCTACTATCACATAAACTGGGCATGGTAGTTCATTAGCAATCCTAGCATTAGTGAGATGGAGACAGGAGGATCAGACTTTCAAGGTCATCCTTCAGCTACATAATGAGTTTAAAGCCAGTCTGGTCTCTTCAGATCCTGTGTCAAAAACCAAAACCAAAACCAAAAGGAGGAGGAGAAGGAGGGGGGGGAGGAAGAGGAGGAAGAGGAGGAGGGTGAGGGTGAGGAGGAGGAAAAGAAAGAAAAAAGAAAGAAAACCACCTAGGGAATTAGTTACGCATGTCTTTGGGTGTCTATGAGGGTGTTTCAAAGAAAGATTAAGGGGCTGGAAAGATGGCTCAGCGGTTAAGAACACTGGCTGTTCTTGCAGAAGACTGGGGTTCGAATCCCAGCACCCACATGGCAGCTAACAACTGTCCATAACTCCAGTCCCAGGGGATCTGACAGCCTCTTCTGACCTCTGAGGGCATTGCACGACACGGGTGCACTTACCTACATGCAGGCAATACATGCATACACATAAAATAAAAAATAAAATTTAAAAAATAATAAATAAATAAAATCTTTAAAAAATAAAGATTAAATGGGGGAGGGCAAGATGTGCCCCAAATGTGTGTGGCACCACCCCATGAGCTGGGCTTCTAAACTGAATACAAAAGAAAAAGGAGGGGCTGGAGAATGGCTCAGCAGTTAAGAGCACTGACTGCTCTTGTAGAAACCTGGGTGCAGATCTCAACACCCACATGGTGGCTAACAACTATCTGTAACTCCATTTCCAGGCAATCTGACGTCCTCTTCTGACCTTCATGGCATTGCAAGCATGTGGTGCACTTATATACATGTAGGCGAAACACTCATACACATAAAATAAAAATAAATCAAAAGCATTTATTTAAAAAAAAAGGGGTGTGGGAAAGGAGGAGGCCAGTTTAGAGGCCGCATTCATCTCTTCTGACTGTGGACACAGTGTGGCCAGCTAACCTTGTGCTCCCTGAAAACTGTGAGCCAGACAAACTTTTTTCCCTTAGGTTGCTATCCTCAGGCATTTTGTCACAGCCATGAGAAGAGTATCTAACACACAGTCTGCCATACTTTCATAATGTTGCTAAAGACATGAAACTTCTAAGTCTGGTAGGAAGGCTGGTGGGTTAGTCATAGCAATAGCCCAGCTGGAGTATTAGTATCCCAGGTTCCCCAGCCTCATTTCCCACCAGTGATGCAAAGTGGTTCCAGGTGGCTCTGAACTCTGAGAGGCTCTGTTACAGAAAGGGACTCTGACCTGAACAGCAGGAATCTTCTATAACAGGCAGCAAACAAATCTGCCCTTCTCTCTCCAGACACTATCTGGATCTTCCAAGGCTGTATCATACACACATCCTTCAGTAGATAGTTTGGAACAAAAGTAGCCAGTGACTCTCCTCACAATACCTTCAGAAACATGAGAATTCCCTTTGGGGAAGAGTTTCCCCACCATCTGAGCTTCCCAGATTTAATGCACAGGCATATCAGCTAGGGACTGTGTTAAGCTACACATTCTGACACAGCAGGTCTGGTTGGGGCCCAGACCTGAGTGTTTGCTTACAGGAGTTGCTAACAAGCTCACAGGCCATGTTGCTGCTGGATCTAGGAGCACATTTAGAGCATGCGGCCTTAGTCCCCATCCTCGAGACCAAGGCATGGTAGTAGTTTGAGGCTGAGCTTGCTGGCCAGAGTCTGAAGCATTGGTTTAGGTTACTGTGACATGAGTGGGTGGTTGAATGAGGTAAGATCCTTTCTAGTGACCGTCAGAGGGGTACTCAGCAATGGGTTCAAAGACTGGATGTGACCATGGATGGGTGCATCGAATGGTCAGGACATCTGAGGCGCTTCTCCATCGCCTTAGGGCCCCTTGGTGACTGATTGGTGGAGATTCCTATTTCCCCAAACTCTTTTTCTCCTAGGAGCTTCTTTGTTAGCTGCAGTTCCTAGCAAAGGCTCCTTCTTTCCAGCACCACACCCAACATCAGTCACCAGCGACCGTCAAGCCCTAGTAGGCATCAGGCCACCCTGATCTCTTCTGCACTGTTGTCATACTCTGGAAGTGGTATATATCCTGGGCCCTACCTGCTTAGGTCAGTAGGATGTCTGGCACCAACCAGACCTGGGTTTGACATCCCAGCTCCTCCTCTTTGTTCCCATGTGACCCTGGGCAAGTCCTTTCCCCAGTGCCAGTTTCCTTGTGTGCAAATGGAAATCATAACACCCTCACACATCAATAACTATGCTGTGGAAATGAGATCATGTTTGTTGAATGACTAACAAGATGCTGGGCAGTGGAGGTGCCTGATACACCCAGGTGGCTAATATCAGTATTCTGGCAGCAACCTATGGAGAACCACATCTTGAGCAGTTGTTTGATGAACGTTTCCTAAAAAGGTTGTTGGAGACCTTCTATCAAGTCTCTTAGGAGTGGTGTGATTTGAGCAAGTCACTTCTTGTCTCCAAACCGCAGTTGTAAAATGGAGATAATTCCTATTGCTCAGGGAACAAATGTGAAAGAATTTATAAACAATAAAATTGCATAAAGAGTCACAGTTATAGCTAAGGTGGGAGCTAGGACTAACGCACACACCAGGGGAATATAATACAGGCAGCTACGTGCAGCTCTGGAATGCACAAAACAAGTAGAAATATTCAGTCTTTTTTCTTCCTCCCCAGTTTTATTGACCTGTAATTGACAAAAATAAGGAAGCTGAAGAGGCCCATTCAGTCTTATCTAGCTCTTAATTCACCCTGAAGTCACCTTCATTTCATAGGACAGGGTATCACTTGCAGAAATTTAAAAGCCCTCTGAGGGTTGGCAAAATGGCTCAGCAAGTAAAAGTGCTTGCCACCAAACCTGAAGACCTGAGTTCGATCCTTGGGACCCACATGGTGGAAGGAGACAACCAGTTCCTATAAGTTGTCCTCTGACCTACACACACACACACACACACACACACAACTAAATAAAATCCCTCTGAGCTTGGGCAGTGTGTGTCTGTGATGCCAGGCTAAAATGCCACTTCTTAAATCAGGCACAGTAGTCTACACCTGTAATCCATGCACTTGACAGGTAGAGGTATGAGGATCAGAAATTCAAATCTACCCTTGACTACTGAGTGAGTTTGAAGCCAATCTGGGCTACAGGAGACTTTGTCTCAAAATACAAACAAAACAAAAACCAAAATGAGCTGGGCGTGGTGGTGCATGCCTTTCATCCCGGCACTCAGAGGCAGAGGCAGAGGCAGAGGCAGAGGCAGAGGCAGAGGCAGGCATATCTAAGGCCAACCTGGTCTATATAGTGAGTTTCAGGCCAGCTTGGGCTACAGGGAGACCCTGTCACAAAACAAAACCAAAAAAAAAACCCAAAACAAAGCAAAACAATGAAAACCCAACTGATTCTTATGACAAGCTTGGATTTGGGATTTTCCAGTCTTCAGATAAGAGTAAGGTTGTTGACCAAGAAGCAGCACTGTAGAGGAGGCTGACTGTTTCAGCTGGCTGTTGCCACATAACAAAATTATCTCTAAATTTAGTGGCTTAAAACAAGCTTCTTAAGCCAATTGTGGTGACACACACCTGTGGTCCTAGAGCTACTTGGGAAGATCACTTGAGTCTAAGAGTTTGAGGCAGCATAGCTGTACCTTATCTCAAACAAAACAACCAAGGGGCTGAGGTGATGGCTCAGTGGTTAAAGCACGTGCCACATAAGCATGAGGAACAGAGTTCAAATCCCTGATAACCACATAAAAGCCAGCAGGAACACCAGATTCAGTGAGAGACTTTTTAAAAAATTTTTAATTTATTTTTATTTTTATGTGTATGCATGTATTGCCTGCATGTAGGAAAGTGCACCTGGGTCGTGCAATCCCTGTGGAGGTCAGAAGAGGCTGTCAGATCCCCTGGGACTGGAGTTACAGACAGTTGTTAGCTGTCATGTGGGTGCTGGGATTCGAACCCGGGTCTTCTGCAAGAACAACCAGTGTTCTTAACCTCTGAGCCATCTCTCTAGCCCCCCAGTAAGAGACATTGACTCAGGAAATAAAGTGGAAAGCTGTGTGAATGGAAGTTCCCAGAAAAACCATGTGTCTTCAAACTGAACCTTCTTCTGAAGACTGATCAGCTGATTAGAGCTAGGGTGAGTGTGGAGAGTCCAGAATGTTGCAGGTCCAGAGCCTAATTGCCATTTTTCTCAGGCTACCTTTAGCCCCCAAATAACCAGTCCTTGCCCACCTCTGTTTTTGACTTAACTTCCTATGACTAACAGATTAAAAAACCTTTTGGAATGTATTAACTAGCAGACCACTAGCTCCCACCAACCCAAAGGCCAAGAATGTCGACAGCATCTAGACTACAGTAGAATTCTCCCCACTTTGCTATGAACTGTGTATTTGAAAACTATGTTGTTTTATGACTTTCTCTGTTTTGTTCCTATAAGAAGTTCACAAAATTGTGGCATCGTGGTGCACACCTTTAGTCCCAGCACTTGGGAGGCAAAGGCAGGCGGATCTTTGTGAGTTCATGGCCAGCCTGGTCTACATAGTGAGTTCCAGGCCAGCTGGGGGCTACAGGGAGACCATGTCTCAAAAAGACAAAAAAAAAAAAAAAAAAGTTCACGAAATTGCTACCTCATTGGAAGATGGTTATTTGGGGGAACCTAAATCTGGGTCCTTGGGCCATGGTCACTCATATTTGGTTCCATAATAAACCATCTCTTTTATTTCTCTGAGGTGAGAGCTGTTTATTTCATTGACAGCTGATTGAGGAAGAGCTGATTGACATCAACCTCTGGCCTACACATGCATGTATACCTGCACACACGTGCACCCACACACGTGCATGCATACATACATGCATATATATATATATATATATCACATGTGCAAAACAAAAACAAAAACCAAGCAACAAAAACTGTGGGCTGGGAACAGGGTACAGCCAAATGGCTCTGGCTCCATTTCTGGTCCCTTACTAGGTTGTAACCAAAGCACCAGCCAGAGTTGCAGGCATCTGGAGGCCCAGCTTGCGATGACCTGTTTCCAGGCTTACTGTGACTGGCAGCAGTCTTGGATCCTCTGCTGATGGTGGGGGCAGGAACCCAGAGAAGGAGGGAGAAAAAGCACATGTCCTCTGGTTGCCACAGCCTGTGTATGTCTGACTTTCTCATCAACAGACTTTTTCTTTTTTTAAAAAAAATTTTAGGGGCTGGAGAAATGGTTCAGCAGATAAGAGCACTGGTTGCTCTTGCAGAGGACCTAGGTTTGGTTCCCAGTACCCACATGGCAGCTAATAAATAAGTCTTTTTTTTTTTTTTTGGTCTTTTTGAAACAGGGTCTCCCTGTGCCCCAGCTGTCCTGGAACTCACTATGTAGACCAGGCTGGCCTTGAACTCACAGAGATCCACCTGCCTCTGCCTCCCAAGTGCTGGCATTAAAGGCATGCGCCACCACACCTGGCATAAATAATAGTTTTTAACTCTAGTTCCAGGGGATTCGATGCCCTCTGCTGGCCTCCACAGGCAATGCATGCACATGGTGCACATATCCATGCATATAAAAATAAAAATCAAATAAAAAAATTTGAAATTATATTTATTACATTTATTTGTGTGTGTATAAGAGGGCAGAGACAGCCATGATGCATCTGTGGAGGTCAGTCATCCAAGCTGGCCACAAACTATGGAGGATGGCCTTGAACATCCGAGTGTCCTGCCTCCACCTCCCAAGTGCTAGGATTATAGATATGTACCCTCACACCTGTGATATTGGGGATCAAACACATCATGTACACTAGGCAAGCGCTCTATCGTCTCAGCCTCATCTCCAGCCCCTCCCCATTTTTTTCACTTAAAAGTTTTATTTTTATTTTATGTGTGTGTTTTGCCTGTGTGTATATTAAGTGTACCCATGTCCTACAATGCCTATGGAATCCAGAAGAGGGTGTTGGATCCCCTGGAACTGAAGTTTTGGATACTTGTTAGCCACCATGTGGGTGTGAGGAACTGAACCTGAGTCCTCTGTTAGAGCAGTCAGTGCTCTTAACCGCTGAGCCATCTCCCTAAGACTGTGCATTGAAGGTTTGTTCTCTGGTTGTTGGCAGCTTTACCAGGAGACAATGGAATCTCTGGGTGGTGCAGCCTCCTTTAGGCCCTTGGATCACAAAGTCTGTGGCCTTGAAGCCGGGGCCTGGTCTTTCTTGCTCTTGTTCTCTCTCCTTCCAGACCACCATTTCCAGTCTTGCCCCATACATTCCATGAAGTTCTGCCTTACCACAGACCCAAAGTGATGGGGCCAAGTGACTATGGAGTGAAATCATTGAGACCATGAGCCCAGTAACCCTTTTCTCCTTTAAGGTGCTTTCAGTTATTCTGTCACAGCATGGAAAGGTTATTGGCACCACGCCTAACATTTCACAATTTCCTATTACTACCACCTTGTAATAGCATGGAAGCATTCAACAGAACTGAGGAGTCAACAACTGATGCGATCGATATCTTAACTGATGTCCAGAGCTCACACTGGGGTTTACTCTTGGCGCTGTACGTTCTACAGATTTGTTTGGTTTTTTGTTTTGCTTTGTTTTGCTTTTTGAGACAGGGTCTCCCTATAGCCCTGGCTGGCCTGGAACTTGCTATGTAGACTAGGCTGGCTTTGATCTCACAGAGATCCACCTGCCTCTGCCTCCCAAGTGCTGAGATTGAACGTGTGTGCTACCACGCCCAGCAGGGTTTTTTAAAGATTTGTAATTATGTGTATATATGGGGAAGGGGGAGCATGTGTATGCGCATGCCTGTGGAGGACAGAGGCATTGGATCCCTTTGGAGATGGAATTACAGGTGATTATAAGCCACCTGATGTGGGTGCTGAGGACTGAACTCCGGTACTCTGGAAGAGCAGTACATGTTCTTAATCACTGAGCCATCTCTTTAGACCAATTCTACAGTTTTGACAAATGTACACTAGTACGTATCTAGTATTATGTGATACAAAATGGTTTCACAGCCCTGAGCATCCTCCATATCACATTTCACTACCTACTGCTCAGTGGTCCCCACCCCTTCCTGTGGTCTCCTTTTGTAACCCAAACAGACACCTCATCATTTGACTGTTTTCTATTCTTTTTGAAATTTATTACATTTTGCCGGGCGTGGTGGCACATTTAGTCTTTAGTCCCAGCACTCAGAGGCAGAGGCAAAGGATCTTTGTGAGTTCAAGGCCATCCTGGTTTTCATAGTGAGTTCCAGGCCAGATGGGGCTACAGGGAGACTCTGACTCAAAAAGACCACCCTCCCAAAAATAAACCCTTATTACCTTTTTATTTCCCCTTTGTATATGTGTAGAGATCAGAAGATAACCAGCAGAAGTCAATTCTCTTTCCATCATGTGGATCCCAGGGATTAAACTCAGGTCTTGTGGTTTGGCAGCAGGTACCTTTTCTCACTGAACCAAATTACCCACTCAATTTTCTATTCTTTTTGTTTGAGGTAGGGTCTCACTATGCAGCACTGGTTGGTGAGAAACTTATTATGTAGTCCAGGATGACCTCAAACTCTCAGAGATCTGCCTGCCTCTGCCTCCTGAGAGTTGGGATTAAAAGCATGCACCTAGCTGGGCATGGTGGTGCACACCTTTAATCCCAGCACTTGGGAGGCAGAAGCAGGTGGATCTCTGTGAGTTCAAAGCAAGCCTGGTCTACACAGTGTGTTCCAGGCTAGCTGGGGCTACAGAGAAACCCTGTCTCAAAAAGACGAAAAAAAAAAATTTTTTTTAAATAATTAAAGCATGCACCTGGCGCCATTTTCTCTTCTTTAGAGAGAGCCAAAAGGTTCAACCCAGATTGGAGTGTTTGAGTAGGCAGAAGTAGAGAACATTGGGAGCATGCCTACCACACAAGGCTGGAAGCCATCCTGTGGCTCATGCAGATGAACACAGGGCTCACAGGACTTCTTTCTTCCTGGATCTCCAGGCCACTACTGATGTGTGGATTTGAGTGAAGTGCCAGTCTTCTATGCCGTGAGTCATGATCACCTGGCACATTCTAGCTGTGACCTGCCTTAAAGGTTGAAGTGCCCCTTCCACCCACCCAGCTACAAATCATCAACCCAACCATTAAATGGTCCCAGGGTGGCAGAACATTGTTGATCTTTGGGTAACAGAGTCCCGACACTGGCCAAGGGTCAGTCATTCTGGACTTCCGCATGCTGTGTAAGCCACACCCACAACCCTTGATCAGGCCTTTAAAAAACGAGTCCTTCTGGCCAGGTAAGGTAGTGTACAGTACAATCCCAGACCTTGGAAGTCAGAGAAAAGAGGATAGCGAGTTTAAGGCCATCCTGGGCTGCAAAAAGATCCTGTCTCAAAATAATAAAATGACAAAAAAAAATGTTCATTTGGAGGTTAGTGGATGAGTCTATTTGGCATCTAACATCACTGAGGCTCTAAGATGCTCTAACAATCTGGGCAGATCTTGCAGTGGGACAGCCCCTTCCCCAATCCCCATCTCCTCACCATATTTCATGCAAACGCATCAAATGCTCCATTTGCTTGATGGTTAGGATTCTTCTAGTAATGGGCCTATGACTCTCCCCAGGCCAGGGGCTTTCTCTGAGATCAATATGGACACAGGAGTAGGTCATTTTTTATCACAGAAATGATAAAGCAGAGGTTACCTTTGCTATCCTGTGATAACCTACCTTCACATGAAACAAATACTGAGGCAACTGAGAAGTATGGACAGACAGAAATGTGACCACCTGGAGCCAGCCGTGCCTGAAGCTGTATCAATCCTGGACAGCTGACTGTGTAACTCACTTGCTCCCTTTTGTCTGTGAGCCAGTTCTTGGTGTGTTTCCGGCTGCCACTGGAGGAGTCTTCCTGACACAGCCTAGGTGGTTTGAGCTGAGGCCACTTCTGTGCTCCTGGCACCATTAGTCCTCCTCTGCTTCCTCTGTCTATAGCCCCAGCTGACCTGGAACTTGCCATGTAGACCAGGCTGGCCTCAAACTCACAGAGATCTCCCAAGTGTTGGGATTAAAGGCGTGCGCCACCATGCCCGGCTGTCTATATATATATTTTTTAAATATTTTATTGCCGGGCATGGTGGCACACGCTTTTAATCCCAGTACTCAGGAAGCAGAGGCAGGCAGATCTCTGTGAGGCCAGCCTGGTCTACACAATGAGTTCCAGGCCAGCTAGGGCTATAGGGAGACCCTGTCTCAAAAAGACCAAAAATAATTTATTATTTTTATTTTATTATGTGTATGGGTGCATTGCCTGAATGTATGTAAGTGCACCCCTGTTGTGCAATGCCTGTGGAGTTCAGAAGAGGGCATCAGATTCCCTGGAACTGGAGTTACAAACAGTTGTTAGCCACTATGTAGGTGCTGGGAACCAAACCCTGGTCCTCTACAAGAGCAGCTAAGACTCTTAACCACTGAGACATCTCCCCAGACCTCTTTATCAATGTCTTAAACACAGACTCCCATCTGGCACCAGGCCTCAAGCTAGGGTTTTCATGTCTGGTTCAAAACCCCTCCTCAAAACTGGTTCATTCCTCCTTATAATCTCTCCTGTTCCATCCCCTGTGTTATAAATATCTATATTTATATATGTTCCATTTAAGATCTATATTCAATATATAATACATATGTATATTCAGTATATATGTATATATAGGCCATATATGACAGAGTCTTATGTATCCCAGGCTGACCTCAAACTTGCTATGTAGCCAAGGGTGACATTGAACTTCTGATCCTCTTGCTTCCACATCCCAGTGCTGTGATTACAGTCATGCATCACTTTGTCTGGTTCCAGACCTCTGTATTTTGCTGTAGGTTTTCTTGAATGGTATCTGCTGGCTATCCAGTATGGCCACGATTGTTTAGTGCAGTTCAGCCTTGGTGAGGTGAGGTCTACACCATCACTCAGGACCAACTTTCCCTCCAGTGGCTGTGTGGCTATGGCAAGTTAACACATCAGTGGACAGAACTTTTACAGTTGGTGGAGTGTGTTACAGATGCCGAGTGCTACTACAGATTTGGTGTGTAATTGCTACATCTTTTTTTCACAACACTGAGGTAGCTATTTATATCCCTATGGTCAGGTGAGGAAACTGAGGCTCAGAGACGTTAAGGATTTGCCTGAGGTCACACAGTTAGACTGTGAAGAAAGTTGGGAGCTAGAGAGATGGCTCGGTGGTTAAAAATACTGGCTGCTCTTGCAGAGGACCACAGTTCGGTTCCCAGCACCCACATGGTGACTAACAACTGTCTATAGCTCTAGTTCTAGGGGTTTTAACGTCCCCTCTGGCCTCCGTGGGTAGTGTACCCATGTGTACACTTACACACATGTAGGAAAAACATTCATACACATAAAATACAAATTTTTAAAAAATTAGCTATGCTGCCAAAGCTCATGATTGCCAAGACGTGGTGGCATACACATGTAATCCAAGCACTCAGAAGGCAGAGGCAGGGGGATTTCTGCAAGCTTGAAGTCAGTCTGGGCTACATAGTGACTTCCAGACTAGCCAGGGCTACATATCAAGATTTTTGTTTAAAAATAATAATAATAATAATTTTTGTTTGAGACAGGATCTCTGTATGTGGCCCAGGCTACCCTCAAACTTAACCATCCTTCTGCCTTAGCCTCCTGAGTCTTGGGTTACGGTTGTGTGCCACCACACCCAGTGCCAATACTCATAATCTTAGCCATAAAAAATACCACAGGCCACTGTCCTTCCACACCACTCTGGAGGCTGTCTTTAAGCTCCAAAGACTCTCTGGAGTCTCCTCTCTGCAACACACCTCCAGCTACTGAGGTGGCTCTGGAGGGTACAGGAGATGCCAGCTCTGCTGCCTACCCCCACCTTGATGCCTTCTTATGCTGCTGAGCGTGAATGTACTTCCTGTCCCTCCTCCCTAGGGACAACACCTAAGGACAGGCCAGGTAGGGGGCCCCTCCAGGCAGAAGCACACCCTTCTCAAGTCCCTTCAGGACAGGCTGGGTGGCTCACACCTGTAACCTCAGCATTTGAGAGGCAGAGGCAGGACTGTTGAGTTCAGGGTCAGCCTGGGCTACACAGTACAACTGTCTCAAAAAACAATATATTTTGCCAGGGAGCAATGATTTTAAAATACAAAACACAGAAACTCTGTAACTGGCTTCTTGGGAAAGTTGTGAGAAAAGGACCCTTTGTGAGTCAGGCCTGGCAGGGATAGAGACAAGTACATCCTGTGATGTCTGTTTTTGGCTGTATATCTTGCCTACTCAAAAACATCTGAACTCCAGGAAGGCAAAGGCCTCTTCTTAGACCTCCCTCTGTCACTTGCAGGTGGCTGACCTAAACCAGAGACTGGTCCTCTTTTTTAGAGTCAACAGGCTGCATCTTTGTGCTGGAGGGTGATTTCCCCAATAACTGAACTGGCTTCCAGGCCCAGGTGACAGGCTACAAATAGCAGGAAATTAACACCCCTCAAAGGGAATTAACAAGCTTTCAGCCAATGCCTTGGGGAGCGTAGAGATTCCATTCCCTTACCCTCAGGTGCCACAGATTTGAGATCTGGGTCAGTCTTGAATAGCTCCCCAGTGCTTCTGAGAAGAGCAAGCTCCAGCTTGAAAGAGGGCGTAGCCATTGTCCCGGGGTTCCTTGTCTCTCTGTTCCCTTGTCGTTCTTCCCTTCACCTCCCAAATAATTGCTTTTGAGTTCAAAGCCATGTTTTAGGCTCTGCTTCTAGGAGATGCAAATTAATACCATGCATAGCCCTCAAAAAGCATTTGGGAAGAAATGAATAGAAATCTGAGCAGCACGGCAAACTTTTTCTTTCTTTCTTTTTCTTTATCTCTTTCTTTCTTTCTCTCTTTCTTTCTTCTTTCTTTCTTTCTTTCTTTCTTTCTTTCTTTCTTTCTTTCTTTCCTTTTTATTTTTGTTTGTTTGCTTTTTGTTTTTGAAGCAATCTCATGTAGCCCAGACTGGCCTCAAATTCATTATATAGCTGAAGATGACCTTGCACTCCTGGTCCTCCTGCCTCTACTACCCAAGTGCTGGGATAACAACCAGTAAGGCTTTAAAAAATTTTTTATGTGTATGAGTGTTTGGTCTTGCATGCATGTAAGATGAATGTTTGGCCTACATGTATGAAAGCACACCACGAGTGTGCAATGCCTGTGGGGGCCAGAAGAGGACATTGGATCCCCTGGAACTGGAGTTAAAGATAGTTGTTAGTGACCATGTGGGTGCTGGGAATGAACCCAGGTCCTCTGCAAGAGCAGCTAGTGCTCTTAACTCCTGAGCCATTTCTCCAGCCTTTAAGCAGAGCTTTGCTTAAAGTCAGGTCTAGTGACACAGACCTGTAATCCCAGCTATGTGGGAGGCTGAGCAGGAAGAACTGAAAGTTCAAAGCTTGCCTGGGCTACAAAGTGAGTTCAAGTTTAGCCTAGAAACTTAGAGACCCTGTCTCAAAATTAAAAGTCAAAAAGAAGGCTAGGGATATATAGCTCAGAGGTAGAATGCTTGCCTAGCATGCTTAGTTTCCAACCTTAGTACTGAAAAAAAAAGGCCTACTTTTATAAAAGAAATGACTTTTTCTTTTTTAAATTATTTATTTAATAAACATAATTAGAAGAAACATTTCATTACAACAGCATTGACACATTCCATAACAATTTCCAGAGATAAGATACATCTCTTTCAAAATTGGCTGTAAATTTTTAGGTTTACAGTTGAATTAATAGAGTTATACAATATTGAACTCAGTATAAACCCTATAAGACAT
>NW_008333884.1:2543677-2551806 GCF_000622305.1 Nannospalax galili
ATCTGAGCATGAATACAAACTCGTCAGATAGACAGCCTTCCTCTCCCACTAGAGGCTCCATACTCTGCCATCCCTGTCACTGTCCCCTGTGTTGAAGAAATGACATTTTTAAAAAAATATAGCCATAGAAATTTTATCTAGGGATGTTAGCTCAGTGGCAGAGTGTTTGTCCAGCATGCACCAGGCCTGAGGTACAACCTCCAATACCACAAAAAGAAAAAACTGAAAGTAAAAGGCTATAAAAGAAGCAACATTCCTTCAGGGACCCCCCCCCCATAACAATCTCCCAGTTCTAGAACTCAGATTTTAAATGCCGCATAAGAGCAAGTAGTGTATTTAACTAAAGGAAGGGGACTCGGCACTTAAGAGCACTTGCTGCTCTTGCAGAGGACCCAGGTTGGTTCCCAGAACCCACATGGCAACTTACCGCTGTCTGTAACTCCAGTTCCAGGGGATCCAATGCCCTTTTCTGGCCTCTGTGGACACTGCATACATTTGGCACACGTACATTCATGCAGGCAAAACACTCATATACATAAAATATTTTTTTTTTAAAAAAGAAAAGAAAAATATCTTAGCTGGGCATAGTGGTGCACACTTGTAAATCCAGCCTTGGGAGGTTGAGGCAGGAGGATTAGGATTTTGAGGCTGGCCTGGGCTACATTTCCCTACTGATACATAGACTATGTGAATCTTATCCAGGAAGTTATCTTCCTGGATACATTTCCCTACTGATACATAGACTATGTGAATCTTATCCAGGAAGCCCACACATTCTCTCTTTTTCTTTTTAAAAGGGGCAGCTTATAGAGATCAAACAGTGTCAAGAAACTAGATAACAAAGAAATGACAGCTAGCTTAAGAAAAAGGCAATTCTGACACACAGCACTACATTTTTTCACAAAAGAGCTCCCTCAAAAAATTGTTTTTGTTTTATGTGTTCCAGTGTTTTGCTTGCATGTATGGAGGTGCACACATGCGTGCAATGCCTGCAGAGGTCAGTAGAGGGCATCAGATCTCCTGGAACTGGAGTTACAGATGGTTATTAGCTGCCATGTGGGTGCTGGGAATCAAAACTGGGTCCTCTGGAGGAACAACCAGAACTCTTAACCGCTGAGGGGTCTCTCGGATTCCATGGGCTGCCTTTCTTAAGGAAGGTGGTTCTGGGCTCCTGGGGGCATCTTGGTGAAGGAGAGGCTGGCCTCCCCCACCTGACAAGCATCGTTCTTCTTCGGGTACTGGTCTGATTTCCTTTTATTGTGACTCTTTTTAAACACATAAACGTGTGTCAAGGATGAGGCGTGCAGATGTCAGTCTGCTACACTGCTGGCTAATTCCGGGTGCAGGAGTTTTGCGTCCTCAAAGAAGTGAAGCGTGTGGTGGCCCTTGGAGCTGGGCTGCTTGCTGGGGCCACAGTCTTTGTCTGAAAGGTAGGGCAGGTTCTCGGGGCTCTTCTCAGCCGAGTCAGGGTGGAAGCCCTTGAGTGCCAGGAGCCGGTACCGCTTCCTCCGGTTCAGCTTGTAGATGCGAATCCTTTCTTTTTCTGCCTCTGGGTCGGTGAGAACCCCATCCCAACGCAGGCTCTCGTTGATCTGTTTCGAAAGGTTCTCTTCTATTTCGGCAAAGTAGGGGTGACTCTTGCTGGTTGAATAAGGAAGGGTGTTCCTGTTTTCCTCTTTGTCATATCTGGGCTCTGCTCTCCGGCCACGGTCTTTGTGGTGATTTAAGATGTCATGGAAAGATGAAGAAAGCTGCTGACTCTTCCGACTTCGACTGTGATGCTTATCTGCTAATCAGATGAGATGTGTTTGTGCCTGTGATGCCCAAATCACCAAAGATGGAAAGGGGTTAGGACCCCTTTTCCCAGGGTTGGGATAGCTGATGCAGGAACCTAGGACCAGGCCACTGCCTGGAGGCTTTGGGTTAAGGCATTTAGGGGCAAGGGGCACCTTCTTCTTTTTGTGGGGTGCTATGGATTGAACCCTAGGCTAAGCACGTGTGCTGCCACTGAGCTACACCCCACTCCAAGAACCAAGAGGCCCCCAAGAGCTTCAATAACCTGTCAGTGTCACCTAGGCAATGGCAAAGCCAGATCCGAAGGCCCATCTGACTCCTAGTGTCTCACCAAGTGCCTCACCAAGGTCCTTTTCTGGTCTGTGACTCTATACAAGTCTAAACACTTCATGAAGGGAGAAACAGATTTTAAGAAAAAAAGCTTCCTACATCTGACATGAAATCAAGAGTACTGACCCAGGAAATACTTTTTAAAATTTTGGAAACAAGGTCTCATATAGCCTAGACTAGCTTCAAATTCCATGTGTAGCCTAGGATGACCCTGAACTTCTGATCTGCCTGATTCTACCTCCCAAGTGACAGAATTATAAGCATGTGCCACCACCACCCCTGATTTATGCTATGCTGGTGATTAAACCCAGGTCTTCCTGCATGTTAGGCAAGCACTCTACCAACTGAGCCACATCCCCAGCCTAGAAAGTACTTATATGTGGCTTTGTGCTCTCCCTTCCTTTCCCTCCCTCCCTTCCTCCCTCCCTTCTCCCTCCCTTCTTTCCTCCTTCCCTCCCTCTCTCTTTCCCTTTTTCTTCACATTAACAGCATTGCAGAATTGCATATTAAATGCTACAAATTGTGATTCTTCCATCAGCTCATCTTTCCTTTTTTTTTGGTCTTTTTGAGCCCAAGCTGTCCTAGAACGCATTTTGTAGGCCAGGCTGTCCTTGAACTCACAGAGATCCGCCTGCCTCTGCTGGGATTAAAGGTGTGCACCACCACGCCCGGCCTTTTTTTTTTTTTTTTAAAGAAATGGGCCTGGAGAGATGGCTCAGTCGTGGTTAAGAGCACTGACTGCTCTTGCAGAGGACCCAGGTTCGATTCCCAGCACCCACATGGCAGCTAATAACCATCCTTAACTCCAGTTCCAGGGGAATCCAAAACCCTCTTCTGACCTCCGTGGCATTGCATGACACAGGTGCACTCACTTACATGTAGACAACACAATCATACACATAAAAGAAATCATAAAATATTTTTTAAAATAAAATAAGAAATAAAAAAAATATATGCCCTTCTCAGGAAAAGTGGGGGAGGGGGAGGAGGCAAAAAACAAAAAAAATTCTGTCTTGATATTTCCTTCCTCCCTAGTCCCTGAAAACTATCTGGCATCCCCTCCTGACGATATGAAGTACATACAGCTGTAATTTCTACAGCCAAAAGCTGCACTAAAAAGACAAAATAAGCTCCTTGCTTTTGCTTTGCTGGTATACAGAGGGCTCACTGCCTACACTTCAGAACTGACTGCCCCCTCTTTGCCTTTTTTCTACTAGTCTACCTGAAGTAATCTCAACCTTCCCATCGCTCCCTTCCACAACACGGATGTGGGGAGACAGCTGCTCCTTGGCTGCCAGCTTTGCCCTTGGGAGCCAGGACTAGCCACACTGGAGGTCAGGGCCACTTCCCTGATGGCCAAAGGCACACAGGTGACAATGGAATCCAGCACTCATAGGCAGGATCACTCTGTGTTACTTCCTCAGAGTGGGTACTCAGTGTCTTGGCTGATATCTGGGGGTTCTATGAGAAGAGCTTGGGGGGGGGTAGGTCCTGGGAGGGGTGTGTGTGTGTGTGTGTGTACATCTGAGTGTCTAGTACCTTTGAGTATGATGTTTGGGGGTGTGCTGGATAGCTTTAGTGTCAACTTGAGACACCTGGGTTGAGGGAGCCTCAATTGGGTAACTTCTTCCATAAGACTGGCCTGTGGCCATGTCTGTGGAACATCTTGATTGTTGAGTGATGTGGGAGGGCCCAGCCCACTGTGGGATCCCAGAAGATCAAGCCAGTAAGCAGTGTTCCTCCATGGCCTGTGCTCCAGCTCCTGCCTCCAGGTTCCTGCCCTGAGTAGTTCCTGCCTTGGGCTCCCTGATGAACTGTGACCTGGGAGATGTATGACAAACAAACCCTTTCCTCCCCATGTTGGTAGTGGTCAGAGTGTTTTGGCACAGCAATGGAGAAACAAACTAGAACAGCTCTAAGGAAATGTGCATATTGGTGGGAAGAAACACCACGGCTCGCCTGTTCTTTGGATGTTTTGCTTCACATGTACATGGTCATGGCAGCGTATGTTAAATTCCTTGACACACTAGGCTAGTAAAATGGACCCTGAATGGGAGATATAAGCTGAATAAACCCTTTCCTCCCCAAGTTGGTATTGGTCAGAGTATTTTGTCACAGCAATGAAGAAACAAACTAGGACAGGGTGTATCTATGCACCTGTGGAATTTCTGTGCTGTGTAGGTATGAGATTTCAGTGATGTAAATTTATGTATGTATGTACCAGAATCTGCATGTATATTGAGACTGAATGATGGGGCCACACTGCTTTAGTGTCATTGGGTGGTATCATATTGCTATGAGGTGTTGTGAAGTGTGTTGAAGATTACAGGAGGATGGGGCAGGGACTGATGTGAGAGTGTCCTGCACAGTGTCCAGCAGCCAGGTGTCGTTTAATGCATAAAGGAGTGGGGACAGCCAGGAAGCAGGAGTCTATTCCTGTGGGGGAGTGAGTATCAGTTAGTGTCTTCCAGTCTGGCCTAGTCTCTGGGACTCTAGGAACTTGAATGTCTGTTGGTTGAGGGGGCTAGGAAGTTGAGAGGAGGTGTGTATAAAAAGATAACTCCGAGGGGCCTGAGGCTCTTGGGTGGGTATCTGTGAGGGTCTCTGTGTGGGATGGGGGACTCTTTAGACATGGAGGATTATTATTAGCACAGAGTGCATGGTCTGGATGTAGTTTTGGTAGACAGTATAGTTGGGACTTCTGTCGAGACTAAAGGGTCTCTGTGCTGGCGGGCACATGGTCTTTATGGGTAGGGCTGGGCATCCTTGGGACGCCCTCGGTGGCCAGTTAGGGGAACAAGGGCTACTGTCGGGGCTTGCTGTCTGTTTCTGGTCTGCCATAGTCTCCAGGCATAGAGGAGTCTGTGGGAGTAATTTCGGATCCAAGAGCTGAACAGCCGTGCCAGCTGTTCCTCTTACCGTGGCCGTTGCCCGACCCCTTGGTCTTCTTCTTCTTTTTCTTCTTCACCTTCCATTTGGCCAGCTCTGAAACGGTGCCCACGATGGGGGGCAGCTTGGACCCCGACGGGCCCTCAGCGC
Source organism: Nannospalax galili (assembly GCF_000622305.1). Lineage (NCBI taxonomy): Eukaryota > Metazoa > Chordata > Mammalia > Rodentia > Spalacidae > Nannospalax > Nannospalax galili. The sequence goes on from NW_008333884.1 coordinate 2,548,841, forward strand.
CAGCTTCCCGAGCCTCCTCCTCTTCCTCCTCCTCCTCCTCTTCGCCCTCTTCTCCGTACTCCGCCTGGGCCCCACCGCGGCCTGCCATCCGCTGGCGGGACCGCGACCTGCGCCTGGGATCGCCGTGGAGGACCCGCGTCCAGCGCGCTCTGGGAGCTCACCGCCCAGATGGAGGACGCGTCTCCATGGCGACCGCCGCACTCTGCGCGTGAGAAAGCAAGATGTTGCCTTTGGTGGATCTAGTTGTGCGCATGTGTGTTTCGATCTGTTTGAATCTGTTTGATTGCACTGGGCAGATTGCACTGGGCAGGGGCGAGTAGAGAGATTCTTTGTCCTTGGACTGACATTGATATATATCCTCCACCCTTGTGCGGGCTAAGATTTATTTATTTATTTATTTATTTATTTATTTTTATTTATTTATCTTTTGAATTCCCATGACCTTGAACTCCTGAACCTCTTGTATCCACCTCCCAAGTGCTGGGATCACAGGCCTGCACCACTAGGTCCAACCCTACAAATACTTTATTCATACAGTAGCTACAAAGAATTTCTTCATGTTTTTGCTTGGTTGGTGTGTTTTGTTTAGACTGGATCTCATTTATCTCAAACTGGTCTTGAATTTGTAGAATGAATTTTTTTTTTTTTTTTTTTTGAGTCTCACTGACTCTCATGTGGCCCAGGCTGGCTTCAAACTCAGTAAGTAGTGAAAGATGTAGTGAAGGGTGCCCTTGAACTTCTGATCCTCATGCCTCCACCTTCCAAGTGCCATCACACACCTTTTAGAATGAGCTTTCAAGATAAGATTTAGGGGCTGGAGAGATGGCTCAGCAGTTAAGAGCACTGACTGCTCTTGCAGAGGACCCGGGTTTGGTTCCCAGCACACACATGAAGGCTAACTGTTCATAACTCCAGTTCCATGGGATCCAATACCCTCTCCTGACCTCCACAGACATTACACTACATGGGTACACTTACATACCTATAGGCACTCATGCACATTAATTAATTATTTAAAATAGAGATTTATTTTTTGTGTATGAGTGTTTCTGTGTGTATATATGTGCACCACATGCATACCTGGTGCCCTCAGAGGCCAGAAGAGGTCTCAAGTGCTCTTAACTGCTGGACCATCTCTCCAGCCCCTAGAATGAACTTTTGAAGACAGTTTTAACTCCAGTGTAGTGGTGAGTGCCAGGTCAGACCTCACTACTTGCAAGGCTGAGGCAGAAAGATCAATTGTGCCAGCCTGGTCAACACAGCAAGACCCATGTCCAGGGGCTGGAGAGGTGGTTCGGCAGTTAAGAACACTGCACTCACATCAGGCAGCTCACTTCCTATAACTCCAGTTCCAGGGAATCTGATGCCCTCTTCTGGCCTCCATGGGCACTGCACATATGTTGGTAAACACTCAAACAGATAAAATAAATCTTAAGACCCATCTCCAGAAAATTAAAATAAAAAAGACAATCGATCACTGTCTTACTTAAAATTTTCTAGTGATAACAAAACCAGGAAAAATAAAAGTACAAAAAGAAAACACAAACTCTTCAGTGGTCTTTCATAATTCTTTTTTCTTAGAGTCTCACTGTATAGCCTGGGCTAGCCTGGAAATCACTATGTAGCCCTGGCTGGCTTTGAACTTGTGATAATATTCCTGCTTCAGCCTTCCAAATGCTGAGATTACAGTCATAAGCCAACTGATGTTTGGATTTTTTTTTAACTTTTTATTTTGATACAAAGTTTCATTAAATTGCCCAGGATGGCCTGGAACTCATACTATAGTGTAACCAGGCAGGCCTTGAACTCACAATTCTGCTGCTTTAGCGTCTTGAATAGCTAGGATTATAGGCATAAGCTACCAGGCCTGGCTCCTCATGACAGTCCTTCTCAAGACTATACTCATGGGCTGGGGAATGTAGCTCAGTGGTTGGGCACTTGCATGTAGGAGACCCAGGGTGTCAGACCCAGCACCGCAGAGTAAACAAAAGACTAAACTCATTGGTGTGCGTCACAAGGCCTGATATGAACTGTTGCTTGCTTTTCTTTCACATTTATCCACCATAGATCATTTTATCCAAACATGGCTGCCAAGGGCCAGAGACGTAGCTCAAGTGATAGAGTACCTTATCTAACATAGCCCTCCCTGGCTTTGAGCCCCAGCACCCTATAAACCAGGCACGATGGCACACCCCTGTGATCTCAGCACTTGGAAGGTGGAGACAGAAGGATCAGAAAGTTCAAGGTCATTCTTGGCTACAAATCTACTTTGAAGCCAGCCTGGATTCAAGAGACCCGTTCTCAAAAGAACAAACAAACAAACAGAAAACCCTAAGCATAACTGCCATAATATGTCTTATCCCATAAGCTCTTCTGGGATCTTACCATTCCCATAGCAAGACACAGTCAAATTCCATTCTCCTTCAAGCTGGGTGGGTTTGTTGACTTACTTGTAATGAACAGAATGCGACGGGTCTGGGGATGTACCTCATTTGGTAGAGTTTGCCTTGCTTGAACAAAGCCCTGGGCTTCCCTGCTCTCCTTTCTTCTCCCTCCTCTTCCCCCTCCACCTCCCTCCCTACTCCCATCCCCTATGTCTCTTACTTGCCTTTAAAAAAATACATTTAAAAAAATTTTTTTTATTTTTTAGAAAAAGCATTTCATTACAGCTTTTACATACTCAATAACAATTTCCAGAGCAAATATATATCTCTTTCAAAAGTGGCTATAAAATTTTTAGGTTCACAGTTGAACTAATACAGTTATACAATATTGAATATTGAATATTTGTCATATCCCAGATGGCACCCTCCCACAGCCTCCCCCACTCCCGACTGGAGCCCTTTTATTGTCTTCCCTGCTACTGTCTGCTGTGGTGTCGGCACCCCCAGCCGTTCCCCAGTACTTGTCCATCTGGTGAATTTAGTCAGCCTATCTAGAGGTCTTTGTTTTAGGAAGGTCAGCTG
>NW_008333884.1:2551867-2566867 GCF_000622305.1 Nannospalax galili
CCCAGTTCTATGCTGGGTTACTATCTGGGAGTCTCTTGGGCCACCCTGGCCAACAACTCAAAAGAAGGTATCTCCTATCTGGCATTGTTTCTTGTTATGTAGCCTTTAGCTAAACATATGGACTCTAAAAATATTATATTGGCCCCTTTAATCTTTGGTTATATTTTCCTTTTTGGATGTTTAAGACCATACAGTTGGCCCAGATAAACCAATTTATTTTTACTCTTAAGGCCATTTGGGGATCTGTTCCTCAGGGGTCACATGGGCTTGGGAGGAGCCCCTGGCTCCTTTCTTTTACCAGTTCCGTCTATGTGAAGATAAGTCAAAGGTCCTGCTTGACCATGGCTGGCTTCACTTGGAAGCATGGAGGAAATGATTCCTCTGTGTTGACCCTCCTCTTTATAGACTGGACACTGGGTTCAAGTCCATCTGGTGGGGTCTCCACAGCCTCCTTGATCAAGAGGACAGGTGACTCACCACAGTTACAGGACATTTTGAGAGATGCTCATAGTTCCCTGGAACTAGTTGACCTAGGAGGGCAAGGAGCAAAAACTGTCCTTTATGTCCTATACTAATTTGGTCAAAGGGACATAAAAGATACATTTTTAAAATTTTTATTTATTTATTTATTTATTTTATTTTATGTGTATGCGTCTATTGCCTGCATGTAAGTAAGTGCACCCATGTCGTGCAATGCCCACAGAGGTCAGAAGAGGCTGTCAGATCCTCTGGGACTGGAGTTAAGGACAGTTGTTAGCTGTCATGTGGGTGCTGGGGTTCAAACCTGTGTCTTCTGCAAGAGCAACCAGTGTTCTTAACCTCTGAGCCATCTCTCCAGCCCCCCAAATACTGCGTGCATGCATGTGTCATGGCCCAGAGGAGCCAGTTTTCTCTACTCCCCCCTTTTTATTTTGTCTTTTTGAGTTAGGGTTTCCCTGTAGCCCCAGCTGTCCTGGAACTCATTATGTAGACCAGGCTTTCCTTGAACTCACTGAGATCCACTTGCCTCTGTCTCCCGTGTACTGGGATTAGAGGTGTTCACAACCAGGCCCAGGTCATTTTCTCCCTTTTTTGTTTTTTGAGTCCCCCAACTCAGGCTGTAGGCTTGTGCCTTCACCCCCTGGGCCATCTCACTAGTTTGCTTGCTTTTTTTTTTTTGTACTAGGAAGCGATTCCAGGGCCCCATGAATGCTAATGCTACACAAGTGTTCTACCACTGTGCTATACCCCCAGCCCCTATATTTTTCATTTTTGATTTGGAAGAGCTCTGTATTGTCTTCTTTGTCATGTAGCCTTGTAGGCTGGTCTTGAAATCATTACACAGCCAAGAATGATCTTGAATTTCTGAGCCATCTGCCTCTGTCAATGCTGGGATTGCAGGTGTGTGCAACCTAGCCCAGTTTGTGGGGTTCTGGGAACTGAACCCAGGGCTTTGAGCATGTTATATAAGTACTCTACCAACTGAGCTATTAATAGATCCTAACCCTGTAAAAACTCTTCACATTGCTTAACTCCAACTCCCCTGTCAGCTGCCAGCTATGAAGAGTCTAAATCTGTACCTCGTCTACTTATTCTCTTAATGATGTCTTTTGATGAGCAGAAACTTTAAATTCTGATAATATTTTAATCAATATTTTCTTTCTGTATCCCATCCAAGGCATCTTTGCCTTCCTGTTCATTGCAGAGATAGTGTCCTATGTTTTGTTTTAGTAGCTATGTGTTCTTTCAGGGGGAGTGTTTTTGAGACAGGATCTCCCTGTAGCCACAACTGGCCTAGAACTTGCTATGGAGACCAGGCTGGCCTTGATCTTACAGAGATCTGCCTGCTGTGCCTCCCAAGTGCTGGGATTGTTCTTAAGTACTAAGATTAGGTTCATAAGCTGTATTTCAAATGAACTTTGTGAATAAAGAAAGAGATCAACATTCATTTTTTTCCCTAATGGCTTTCCAGTTGTTCCCAGAACATCCATTGAGAAGATATCCTTTTCCCATTGACTTCATTCAGTACTCTAAAAAAAATAACTTGGGGCTGCAGAGATGGCTCAGTGGTTAAGAACACTGATTGCTCTTGTAGAGGACCCGAGTTCAGTTCCTAGCACCCACATGGCAGCTAACAACTGTCCTTAACTTCAGTTCCAGGGGATCTGACATGGGCGCACACACTCTTCTGACCTCTGCAGACATTGCATGACACGGGTACACACATGTAGGCAATACATTCATACATATAAAAAATAATAAAATATTTAAAAAATTTTACCTTTATTTTATGTATATGTGTGAATGTCTGCATATATGTATGTGCACTGACTGCCTGCAGAGACCAGAAAAGGGCATTGGATCCCCTGCTGGAGTTACAGGCAGTTATGAGCTGCCATGTGAGTGCTGGGAACTGAATTCATGTCTTCTGCAAGAGCAACACATGCTTTTAACTACTGAGCCATCTCTTCAGTCCCGAACACAACACCTTTTTTTGTGACAAGGTCTTGATATGTAGCCTAGACTGGACTTCAACTCACAATCCTCCTCATCCGTCAGCTTCCTGAGTGCTAGGATTACAGGCAGGTATGTGTTATTTGCCTGGTTTGACACAGCACTTTTATTTATTTTTAATTTTTTAAAAAACATTTTATTTTTATTTTATGTGTATGAGTGTATTGTCTGCTTGTATGTGAGTGCACATGTGTCATGCAGTGCCATAGAGGTCAGAAGAGGGCTTCGGATTCCCCTGGAACTGGAGTTCAGGACGGTTCATAGCTGCCATGTGGGCGCTGGGAATTGAACCTGGGTCCTCTGCAAGAGCAGTCAGTGCTCTTAACCACTAAGCCAGCTCTCCAGCCCCTATTTCTAATTTTTTATGTATAGGAGTGCTTTACATATATATATATATGTAAGTACGCCTGTGTTATACAATGCCCATGGAGGTCAGAAGAGGGTGTTGGATCCCCTGGAACTGGAGTTACAGGTTGTTGTGAACCACCCAGGTCCTCTGCAAAAGCAGCTAGTGCTCTTAACCAGTGAACCATCTCTCCAGCCCAACACAGCACTTTTAAAGAAAATCAACTAATTATGTATGTGTGACTCCATTTCTGGACCCTTATTACACGACTGTTCTTCCATCTGCCCGAGCTTATGCTAATATCAAACTGTCTTGGTTATGCAGCTCTATACTTAGGTCTTGATTCACATAGTCCAAATCTTCTATCTGGGTTCTTTCTGGACATTATTTTGACTCTTGGAACACCTGTGCTCTTCTATGTACATTTCAAAACTTCTTGTCAAATTGTTTTTGAAATAGCCTGTGGAGATTTTGGTGGGATTACATCCAATCTCTGATCTCAGTACTCTGTAAATGCCAGCTATTAGTGCTGATCCATGCACTGCAGGTGGGGACATACTGTTCTGCAAAGGACTCTCTTATTAGTTTGTGTGTCCTCAGAGTACCTCCGTCCTCTGGTAAGCTCCCTAGTATAAGTAGCAGTTCCACACACAGTAAGTGTTCAGTAGTTGCCTCTTGCCTGTCTGCTTCTGTCCTTAAGAGCCAAGTGAGGGCTGGCATGATGGCTCAGCAAGTAAAGGTGCTTACTGCCAAGCCTGCTGACTTGAGTTCAATCCCCAGGACCCACATGGTGAAAGGAGAAAACCAACTCCCGAAAGCTGTACCCTGAACTCTACACAAGCTTTATGGTACACATGTACACAGACACACAGACACAGACACAGACAGACAGACAGACAGACAGACAGACACACACACACACACACACACACACACACAATAAAAGCCAAGTGAAATATAAATGGCAAATATCCTTTGTGCAGCTGACCAACACTAGTCAAGATGACAGGAGTTTGCTTGTGATGCCCTTCTGTACTCTGGTGTCTGCAGACAGGTACGGGGAAGGCCTGGCTGCTTCTGCCCATCTTCCCTCCCAGCTGGTCTTCCTTGCCTGAATGCTTAGCTGGCCGGAGGCAGCTTGGCCATTTCTCTTCTGATTTCCATGAAGGTTGCACTGAAGTTGTACCATGCCAGACAGTGGGCTATGATGAAAGAGAAGGGTCACCTCCACCAAAAGGATACATTTTATGTGTAATTGCAAAAATCACTATAAGGAAGGCTCCTTTATTTTTACAGGTATTTTTTACAGGTATTTTTAAAAGGTTTTGTTTTATTATTTTTTATTATGTGTACATGTGTGTCTGTGTGTGGGTAAGTGCACAGGAGTGCAGATGCTCTCAGAGGTCAGATGAGTTAGATCCCCTGGACCTGGAGTTACAAGTGGTTATAAGCTGCCAGGTGTGGGTGCTGGGAACTCAACTTGGGTCCTCTGCAAGAGTAGCAAGTGTTGTTAACTGCTAAGTCATCTCTGTAAGCTCCTAGGTTTTTTATTTTTGGTGGCCCATATGGGGACTAAACCCAAGATTTTGTTAATATAATATTTTTTAATTATTTCAGAATTCCATACATACATATAATATGTTTTGATCATATTCCCCCTCTCATCCTAAGTTCTCCCAGATCCATCCCCACTCCTCTACCTCTCCCAACTTCATGTGCTCTCTTTTTATAATCCACTTGTCCAATTTGTGCTGCCCACACACTCATGGGTATGAGGCCATCCACTGGAGCATGGTCATCCTACCAGGGACCACACCTTTAAAGAACACTGAGTCTCCCTCCCCTAGAAGTCATCAACTGTCAGTAGCTCCTCAGATAGGGATACGGGCTTATGAGCCTGTTCCCCCCATGCTGGGGTGTTGACTGGCTTGATCTTGTGCAGGTCTTGTGCAGGGAACCACAGTTGCCATGAATTCATGAGGGCAACAGTCAGCCCTGGCATGCCCAGAAGAGTTCACAGATTTTAGTTGCATGTCATTTCATCTGGTCTCCAGTTATGGTCTTTTCTTCTCACTGACCCTGAGTGTTTAGAGTTCTACCCCCATCACTCCACCAAAATAGCTTCATAAAGTCACCAGCATTCCTTTTTAAAATTTAAGGTTTTTAAAAAATTATGCGATACATATGTGTCTGTGTGTCTGTACATGCACATGAGTGTAGGTCTCTGCAGAAGTCAGAGGCATCGGGTTCCCTGGAACTGGAGTTACAGATGGTTGTGAACCACCTGATATGGGTGCTGGGAATGAAACTTGGGCCCTCTGCAAGAGCAGTGTGTACTCTTAACCACTGAGCCGTCTCTCCTGCCACCCAGTGTTCATCCATGCCTGCTCAGCAGCATTTGACAAGACAGATCTTCCCAGCTTTCTTGTAATTTTTCTTTTCTTTCCTTTTTTTCTTTCTTCTTTCTTTCTTTCTTTCTTTCTTTCTTTCTTTCTTTCTTCTTTCTTTTTTGTCTTTTTGAGACAGGGTCTCCCTGTGGCCCCAGTTAGCCTGGAACTCACAATATAGAACAGGCTGGCCTTGAACTCACAAAGATCCACCTGCCTCTGCCTCCCAAGTGCTGAGATTAAAGGCATGTGCCACCACAACTGGCTGTAATTTTTCTTTTTTGAAAAATTGTTTTAAGGGGCTGGAGAGATGGCTCAGCAGTTAAGAGCATCAACTGTTCTTGCAAAAGACCACTAGGGTTCGAATCTCACCAGCACCCATGTGGCAGCTAACAACCATTTGTAATTCCAGTTCCAGGGGATGTGATGCACTCTTCTGTCCTCTGCAGGCACTCCTCAACATGAATTTACTTACGTACATTCAGGCATAAGACTCGTGCACATAAAATAAAAACAAATAAAAATTTTAAATAAAACAATGTAGTTTATGTGTATGAGTGATTAATTTGTGAGTTTGAGGCTATCCTGGGCTACATAATAAATTCCAGGCTAGCCTAGACAACAGAAATGACACTCTAGCTCAAAAAACAAAACAAGTTTTAGAGTTTTGGGTCCAAAATTGATAGGTCTGTTGCTTTGGTCCTGTGGCAAGACAGCCCATCATGGTGGAAGCACAAGGTGGAGCTGAATGCTTATCTCATGGCTGGGAAGAGAAAGAGAGAGGAAGATGCTGGTGTCCCACAGTCATTTTGGAGGGGTACCTAAAGGCATCTCCCACTAAGGCCCACCTCTGAGGGTTTATAGCACCTCACAATTGGGCTTCTCTGGAGAGTAAGCCTTTACTACTTGGGCCTTCAGGAGACTATTAAGACCCACAGTGCAGCACCACACTTCTTCTCTTGCCAGCCACCCACTCCCTGTGTAGGCTAGTCCTCCCTTCCTAGCTGCTGAACACTGGGCTTCTTCAAGCTGGGCCTAAGCACTCAGTCCTTGAGGTTCTCCCTATATAATTTCTTTGTCTTGTCTTTTCTCTTCTTCCTCCTGTTTTTTTTTTTTTTTCTTTTAATGTGTATGAATGTATTGCCTGCATGTATGTAAGTGCACCCATGTTGTGCAATACCCACAGAGGTCAGAAGAGGGCATCAGATTCCCTGGAACTGGGGTTATTGGTGGTTGTTAGCCACCATGTGGGTGCTGGGAATCAAACCCATGTCCTCTGCAAGAACAGCCAGTGCTCTTAACCACTGAGCCATCTCTCCAGCCCTTCCTTCTCCTGTTCTTGTTTTTTATTTATTTATTTATTTATTTATTTATTTATTTATTTATTTATTTTTTTAAATATTTATTACTATTTTTATTTTTATTTTATGTATATGATTGTATTCCCTGCATGTACGTAAGTGTACCCATGTCATGCAGTGCCCATGGAGGTCAGAAGAGGACATCAGATTCTTTTGGAATTGGAGGTCTGGATGGTAGTTAGTCACCATATGGGAGCTGGGAACCAAACCTGGGTCCTCTGCAAGAGCAGTCAGTGCTCTTAACCACTGAGCCATCTCTCCAGCCTCCCTCCTCCTGTTTTTATTAGGCACCTGGAGCTATCCATCAGGCAAGCCTCAAACTCACAGCAATCCTCCTGCATCACCCACCCAAATGCTGAGATTATACATGTGGACAACTGTGTCTAGCAGTTTTTCTAAGGCAGTCCCATATATACTTACAGCTACAATCACTTCCTCTATGCCGTTGACTTCTAATGTTGTCTCTAGTTGGAGCCCACGTATGCCACATTCAGCACACGCCTTAACCTCCCTCTGCACAGACACACCAGGGCAGATAGCATCGATTGCTGCATTGCTTGTTGTGTTGGTTTACATTTCCTCAAAGCAAACTTTAAGGCAAGAAATTGAGTGCAAAGAATTTACTTGGGAGATAATCCCAGGAAATGCTGATAACGTCCTACCAGGCACTTCTAAGCACAGCCAGAGTGCAATCCTCTCATAGAACTCTGGGTGGCGCTCCCATACATGTTCAGAATGGTTCCAACTAAGAGGCCATGAGGCAGCTGGGTATTATTCACCAGAAAGGGATTGTTTCTTAGGGCAGTGAGTTTCCAGTGATTCTGGCTTGCTCTGTACAGGCCCAAAATGCTCCAGATAAGAAAGATTGGGGATGAGGGGGACTTTGGTACATGCAGCTGAGTGGCAAGGCTGGGGGTGGAGTAGACAGTCCATTGCATTGGTCCGCTGACCTCCATTTCCTTATCCTCCTGCTGCAGAGGCCTGGGCTGTTTTTGGTACCTATGCTACCAGAACCCTCTGTACCCTGATCTCAGAGCAGAATCCTGATCCATCAGGGTCGTTGTAGGAATTCCAGTCCCTTAATTTGTGGTATGTTTAAGAAGGAACTTGACACCCACTGGGCCAGTGAAACTTTAAGGACTGCTGCTGGAGGGTCCCAGAAAGTGCTCTTCTTCTGGACACTGTTGTAGGTGGAGGTGGTGCCTGAGTCATGGCAAACATCTTGCAACAGTGATGATCATTAACCTAAGGACAAAGTCAGTGCACAAAATGTGAGAGACTTTTGGGGAACCCCAATCTTATAGACAGGCACCAGGAACTGGCATGAAGGTTCACGTCAGCAATGTTCATACTAACAAGAACCCCAAAGTACCCCTGTGATAGAGTCTGCATGGAATATTACACATCAGTGAAAGAAAGAACTATAACCATATATGGGCTCCTTTGAAATTGAGGGATTTAAGATTATATCTGCAGGGGCCGGAGAGATGGCTCAGCAGTTAAAAGTACTTGCTAGTCTTGCAGAGGACCTGGGTTCAGTTGCCAGCACCCACATGGTGGCTCACAACCCTCTGTAACTCCAGTTACAGGAGATCCAATGCCCTCTTTTGGCCTCTGTGGGCACCAAGCATACATGTGGTGCACATACTCACATGCAGGCAAATACTCATGCACATAAAATAAAAATCAATATTTTATACTTCTAATCTTAGCACTTGGAAGGCTGAATCATTAGGTTCACAAGTTTGAGACCAGACTGAGAGATCCTATCTTTTTTTTTTTTTAAAAAAAAAGCCTCCATGGTGGTACATGCCTGTAATTCTAGCACTTGGAAGGCAGGAGGGTCAGGAGTTCAAGGTCAGCTTCAACTACATATAGACATGGAGGCCAGTTTGGGCTACATATGTGACCCTGTCTCAAAACACAAGTAAAATAAAAAAAGATTTAAAGGAAGGTCTAGTCACTGTCCCTCTAGCCTGTTCTCTAATTTCTCTATCCTGGCTTTCTAGAAGCAGTCATATGCTAAGAACAGAAACTTCCTCCCTTATAAGCAATAAACAATTTCCCTGGTACCAGGAGGATGCCAACAGGACTTCTGTAGGGCCTCCCCCAAAACAGGCCTGTAACCAGACTACACCTGACAGCTGAAATTGCTATATATAAGCAGACCTTCTGGATCCAGCTTTTGTTCTCCCCCTGTACAATCCTAAACTTGTCAGTATAGAGATAGGTTCTTACCAGCTGTCTTCCACAGGCTGTCCTAACAGAAGCAAAACTCCTCTCCTGCTTTACCGCCACCTCTCCCTCTCTTCATTAATTAGACTCCAAAGCTGCAGATGGACTGACCTGAGCTAATCTCTAGGCCAAGACTCTATAACGCAACTACCTTTACAACAAGGATGGGTCTTGGAAATACAATGTTAAATAAAAAGGCCAGTTTCAGAGGTGATGTGGGAGCTGAAAGGTAAGGGTACGTGGGAGGGACTAATCAGAGAAGGTGATCCAGGCATAGATTTGGAGCTGAGAAACATGGGAAGCTCCCAGTGATCATTTGAAGAGAGGGGCAATGGGGGGGGGGTGACATTGCCCTGAGAGTGAACAAAACTGCACACGTTTTGGGAAAGCTTCCATGCCATTCCAGAGGGTGGCAGGCATGGTCAAGGGCAACATCCAACTCTGCCAGTGTCAGTGTTAAGAGCAATTGTTCAAGATTGGAAATAGGGCAAAAAACAAACATTGAGTGTCCTTTCGGAGGGATGTGATGTTCCTGCTGACTCTTGGGGATAATCTGGTTCTCTGGGGGACACCTTTGTCTTGCTAGGAACTATTTTACAACTCCATAGGAGTAGCAGTTAAGCTGTAAAAATCTCACAGAAATAGCAATTGTCCTTACTCACAGCAATGCAAATGAATTTTGTCTAGTAAAGATACAATTGAGTGGGCTGGAGAGATGGCTCTGTGGTTAAGAGCACTGGTTGCTCTTGCAAAGGACCCAGATTCGATAGCACCCACATGGCAGCTAAGAACTGTTCGTGACTCCAGTTTCAGGGGAATCCAAGACTCTCTTCTAACTTCCTCGGTTATTGCATGACATGGGTGCATTTACACTCATGCAGTCAATACACTCATACACATAAAATAAAAATAATAAATAATTTTTTTAAAAAAAGATACAATTGAGCAGGCTAGAAAGATGGCTCAGTGGTTAACAGCAGTACTGGTCTGGAACTGACTGCCCTTGCAGAGGACCCAAGTTCCACTCCCAGCTCCCACAGCAGGTAGCTCTCAACCACCTGTAATTTCAGTTCCAGAGAATCAGATTACCTCTGTGGCCTCCAGGGGCAATTGTTCATGTGCACATACCCCACACAAACACACATGCATACATTTAATTAAAAATAAAAATAAAGGACTAGAGGGATGGCTGAGCGGTTCCCAGCATCTACCTGGGGTAGCTCACAGCTGCTTATAACTCCAGCTCCAGAGGAGCTGACTCCTCAGGCCTCCATGAACACCTGCATTCATGTACAGAGACATGCACACACACACACACACACATATAATTAAAAATTTTTGTAAATCTTTAAAAATTATATGCTGGGCTTGGTGGTGTACCCCTTAATACCAGTACTTGGGAGGCAGATGCAGGCAGATCTCTATGAGGTTGAGGCCAGTTTAGTCTACATAGTGAGTCCCAGGCTGGGACTACAGAGATACCCTGTCTCAAAAACAAACAAACAAAAAACCCCAGAAAACAAAACAAGATACAACTGAGAAGTTTATGGGAGCCAGAGGATCTCCTGATTATTGCTAACCTGGGTAACTGATCAAGATCTATATCAGAGAGAGAGAGAGAGAGAGAGAGAGAGAGAGAGAGAGAGAGAGAGCAAGAGGAGAGAGAGAGGAGAGAGAGATTGATTGATTGATTGATTGATTGATTAATTGATTTAGAGTCCTAGTCTAGCCTGGCTAGATTTAGAGTTCTATACTGTACAAAAGGTAACCTTGCTGGGCATGGTGGCACACACCTTTAATCCCAGCACTCGGGAGGCAGAGGCAGGCAGATCTTTGTGAGTTCAAGACCAGCCTGGTCTACATAGTGAGTTCCAGGACAGCTGGGGCTACAAGGAAACCATGTCTCAAAAAAAAAAGGTAACCTCGGCCAGTAAGAGGTTATCTTCATCTACTTAATGAGTTTAAGGCTAGCCTGGGTTACATGAGATTTTTGCCTCAGAAAACAAAAAAGAGGGGCTGGAGAGATGGCTCAGCAGTTAAGAGCACTGGCTGCTCTTTCAGAGGACCCAAATTCAGTTCTCAGCACCCACATGGTAGCTAGCAACTGTCTGTAAGTTCAACTGGGGGATGTAATGCCCTTTTCCAGCCTCTATAGGCTCCTGAACACACATTTCATCACCTTGTAGGCTTTTAAGACTACTAACTAGCTTTGCATTTATTAGCAGCATATACATATACACATATATGCATACAAGTGTATATGTAGACTTTATAATGAGGTACATCTCCAGTCCTGACTTTTTGTTTGTTTGTTTTTTGGGGACAGGGACTCCCTGTAGCCCTGGCTGGCCTGGAACTTGCTATGTAGACCCGGCTGGCCTTGAACTCACAGAGATCTGCCTGCCTCTGCCTCCCAAGTGCTGGGATTAAAGGGGTACACCACCTCCCCTGGCTTATTTTGTATTTTTTATGTGCGTGAGTGTTTTGTCTGATGTATTTAAGTTCACCTGTGCATGCAGTACCTATGGAGGTCAGAAGAGGGCAATGGATCCTCTGGAACTGGAGTTATAGACAGTTGTTAGCTGCCATGTGGGTTCTTGGAACTGAACCTGGGTCCTCTGCAAGAGCAGCCAGTGTTTTTAATTGCTGAGCAATCTCTCCAGCTCCATTGAAAATTTTTTTTTCCTGACTTTTATTGTTTTGAGACAAGGTCTTGTTAGGTCCTGAACAGAATCCAGGGTAGCCTAGAACTCTCTATGTGGCCCAGCTGACCTCAAGCTCTTGATACTTCTGTCGCAGTCTCCAGAATTCTGGGATTACAGGCATGTGTCACTATGCCTGGTTCGAAAACTACAATAATTTAGCACAGATTTTTTTTCTCTCTCTCTTACTTAAAAAACATCTGGGCTGACAAGATGGCTCAGCAGGTGCTGCCACCAAGCCTGAAGATCTGAGTTCGGTCCCTGTGACTGACATGGTAGAAGGCGAGAATTCAGAATTCCCCAAAGTTGTCCTCTGACCTCCACACATGTGCACTGGCATGAGAGCAGCCCCCCCCCACCCCCGCTGCAGAATAAGTGAATTAATTAAAATATTAACTTAATTTTTTTCCAGTGTCTCAGTGTGAAGTGTTGGTTGGCCTGGAACTGGCTATGTGAGCCAGGCTATCCTCAAACTCAAAGAACTCTTTCTGCTCTGCCTTCCATGTGCTGGAATTAAAAGTATGCATCACTGATCCTGGGCTGGTGGTGCAGAGGCAGGTAGATCTCTGTGACTTCAAGTCTAGCCTAGTCTACATATAGCAAGTTCCAGGCTAGCTGGGAGACTCTGTCTCAAAAAATCAAAACAAAACTAAACAACAAAAGAGTATGCATCACTGGGGCCTGGAAAGATAGTTCAGCAGTTAAGAGTACTGGCTGTTTTTGCAGAGGCCCCAGGTTGGGTTCCCAGTACCCACATAGTGGCTAACAGCCATCTGTAACTCCAGTTCCAGGGCATCTAACACCTTCTGGACTCTGTTGGCATTGCATGATACAGGAGCACTTTTATTCATGTAGGCAAAATACTCATGTAAAACACATGTAAAAAGTAAATTAAAAGATGTGTACTACCATGCTCAGGACTTAAGTTTTTATTTTATTTATTTTTTTGTCTTTTTGAAGCAGGGTCTCCCTGTAGCCCCAGCTGTTCTGGAACTCACTATGTAGACCAGGCTGGCCTTGAACTCACAGAGATCCGCCTGCCTCTGCCTCCCGAGGGCTGGGACTACAGGCGTGTGCCACCACACCCAGCTAGTTTTTATTTATTTTTATTTTATGTGTATGAGTGTTTTGCCTGCATGTACACAGGTGCACCATGAGCATGCAATGCTCTCAAAGGCCAGAAGAAGGCGTTTAGTCTCCTAGAACTGGAATGACAGTGGTTGTTAGCTGCCTATGTGGGTGCTGGGAACAGAACTCCTCTACAAGAGCAGCCAGTGCTCTCAACCAGCTGAGCCTTCTCTCCAGTGCCCACTTAAAATTGTTTTCTAATTAAAATTTAAAAATCAAAGCTTAGCCAATTGTGGTGGCGTATACTTGTAGTCACAGCTATCAGACTGAGGCAAGGGATCAATTGAGACCACAAGTGCAACGTGGTGAAACTCCCCAACTTGAAATAAACAATTTTAACAGCTTTCATTTATTCATCTGGAAAATACTTCTGATAGGGAAGAGGCGAAGCAGGAAATGGGCACCTCTCAGGGAACAGCTACTTGTGTCGCCTCTGCAGAGGTCAGAGCATATGACGTGTTTATCTGTGTTGTCACTGCTAAGCCCAGCTCCTGGCACAGAGCTGTTGTGCCATGAGTGAATGAATGAACAATGTAGTGTAATGTGACTCCCTGTCATCACTCTGAAAGAAATTGTGCAAGTATACTCCTTTCTGATAGACGAGGAAATGACACAGAGATGCAGAGTGACTTGCCCCAAATGTTCAATGTTCATTAACTGTCAAGTGAGCCTGGAACCCTCAAGTCCCAGCCCTCTCTCTCTCTCTCTCTCTCTCTCTCTCTCTCTCTCTCTCTCTCTCTCTCTCTCTCTCTCATTTTCTTTCCAATAATGCATATATATCCTTTCTCTGTTTGGGTATTGAGAGCATAGCCTATATTTTCTTATTACTATTTATCAAAATTATCCAGCTTCACTTTCATGAGTGATGTCTAACTGTGCCCCAAGAGAGGTCTGCAAAACTGAAGAGAAATTGGAGAAGGAAAGATGGATTCCTTTGGTACTCAGTAGCCACCAGCCATTTCAATGTCATCTGGTATATGTGAGATTTTAAAAGAAGCTTGAAAAATAGAGTGACTGGGCCAGAAAATGTCAGTTGGAGTCAAGTTTAGGGTTAGGTGCCCAAAGAGTCCACTTTATTATCAGTGCCATATCTGTCACACACACATATGTTACTTGGTCCTGCTAAATTGCCTTTCAATAACAATTAGTAGTTTCTACATTTTTTTCTAGAAGAAAGTTCACTTATGAAGATTATTTCACTGACTTTTTTTTTCTGGTTTGTGTGTGTGTGTACACACGTGCAATAAGATCCAGGACCTCACACATGCCAGCACGCACCCTACCACTGAGCAGCAGGTGTCACAATGGTGTTTTGATTATCTGTCAACTTCGTGTTTACACCTTCTCTTTGTCGTCTCAATGACTGTTATCATTATGAGCAGGTGAGAGCTGAGGTGTTTCTCTGTGACAGTCAGATTTTCCCCTTTGGCTGGGGCTGATGCAGGCATGCTGTGGGCAGTTTGTGGCTGTGTCTTCCTGCTGCCTGTGTGGCCTGGGTGCAGTGCTGGGTTGCACTCTTATTAGCAGGGTCCTGCTCAGGCTATTCTTGTCTTCCTGAAGTCAGGCTGGCTTCATCAGCACCAGCCTTAGATTTGGGCCAGAGGAGTCCTCACTGTAGGTCTGGTACCTTTCAGGATCTAGCTCAGCCTCTGCTCCAGTGAGTTCTCCCCTAAGGAACAGGAATTCTGTAGTCAAGGGTCTTGCCCACCCAGAGCCTGTCTGCTCCTTCCTTCATCTAGCCTCCAGTCTGAGTACTTGGCCCTTTGAATTTCTTGCCCAAATGGCCCTAAAAGTAGGCCTAGGGCTAGGATGTAGCTCAGTGGTAGTGTTTGCCTTCCACATGGAAGACCCTAAATTCAATCCCAGTACAGAAGTATGTGTGGGAGACAATGTTAATATTCATTTTTGGGGTGGGGATGTTATCTCATTGGTAGAGTGTTTACCTATACAGTGTGTGGAGCCCTGAAGCCCAAAGCCCTGAGTTTGAGTTCCAGCACCAAGTAAGCTGGGCATGGTAGGGTACACCTGTAATTCCAGCACTTGAGAGATACAGGTAGGAGCTCAAACTCTTCTTTGGCCAGCTTGAGTTATCATATACCCTTTCTCAAAAATTAAATTAAATTAAAAAATTTTAAAGGTAGGACTGGGTATGGTGGCATATGTCTTTAATCCAATCACTCCGGAGGCAGAAGGAAGTGGATCTCTATAAATTCAAGGCCAGGCTGGTCTACATAGTGAGTTCCTGGTCAACCAGGGCTGCATAGTGAGACCCTGTCTCAAGACCCTAAATAAATAAATAAATATAAAGGAATAAAGGTTATGACACATTTAAAAACAAAATTAGGGAC
>NW_008333884.1:2566907-2575826 GCF_000622305.1 Nannospalax galili
AGAGAATCTTTAAAAGAAAAACAACAAAAATCCTCTTTCTCTGGCCTCCTTTACCCACTCCAACCACTTCCTGAGTTTCATTTCATACCTCACATACCTTTAAAAAAATGGAAAAGCAGCCAGGTATGGTGATGCATGCCTTTAGTCCCAGCACTTGGGAGGCACAGGCAGGTGGATCTTTGTGAGTTCAAGGCCAGCCTGATCTACATAGTGAGTTCCAGGCCAGCTGGCATTACAGGGAGACTCTGTCTCAAAAAGACAAACACACACACACACACACACACGCACACACACACACACACACACACAAATGGAAAAGCTAAACCCTACAACTAGGCAGATAATTGTACTACAGCCACATGGTGTCAGCTATCTGAGAACTTTCAGAAAAGCAGTCAACTTGATTTAGGTTGTGAGATAAAGATCAAGAGAGTGTTCTGAGGGGCTTGAGAGCATTGGCTGTTCTTGCAGAAAGACCTGGGTTGGAATCCCCAGCACGTGCATGATAGCTAATAACCATCCATAACTCCAGTTCCAGTTCCAGGGGATCCAATACTCCTTCTGTCCTCAGAGGGCACTACACACATAACATTCATATACATAAAAATAAATTAATTAATAAATAAATAAACAAACAAACAAATAAATAAGAGTGTTCTGGGAAAAGGAGTGAAGGACAGGAAAGCATCAGACTTGCTGACACCTGCTCCCTCTCTGGTCCCCTCATAGCCCCTTTGGTTCCTGTACTGTTCCTCCAGTGTGCTGAGCACCTCTTGCCCAGGTCCTAGCATTTGCTGTTTCTTGTGTGCACGCACACCTGTGTATGAAGTTCATGTGTATGTGTTTCTGGATATTGAACCCAGGGCCTCGTGCATGCTAGGCAAGTGCTCTGCCTCTCAGCTGCATCCCCACCCCTGCTGACACATCTTGCCATAATATTTCTCTCTCATTCAGCTGTCTGATTATAGATGGGCCTTCCTTATCTGCATGTCCCCCATGTCCTCTGTCCTTATTTTCCTCCATAGCACTTAATGCCGTTTTAACAAATACATCCAGTTGTTGGTTCCTCAATGGTCTCTATTGGCACTAGAGCACAAACTGCAAATTTTGTTTCCTTCACCACTGAACCCCCAACCCCCAAAACAGTGCTTGGCATACAAAAAGCACTCAATAAATATTTATTATTCATAATAATAAATATTGTTATTATTTAATATGTTTTAATTAAATAATAATTAATTAGGGCCTGGTGGCTCACATTTGCAATTCCAGCACTTAGGCAGCTGAGATAGGAGGATGACTATAAGTTTGAGTCCAGCCTGGGCTACAAAGTAAGACTCTGTCTCAAAAAGTCATGAATAAATAAATAAATAAATACTGACAAATAAGCACATGTGTATAAAAAATTCTATGTCATACATACATGTATGTGCACACCTGGGATGCTACTAAAAGGATACATAAAAAATGAAGCGGGGTGTGGTGGTGCATGCCTTTCTTTAATCCCAGCACTGGAGAGGCAGAGGCAAGTGAATTTCTGCAAGGCCAGCCTGGTCTAAATAGCAAGTTCCAGGCCAGTTGGGGCTATAGGGAGACCCTATCTCAAAAATACAAAAATAGTAACAACAAAAAATCCTATCGGAAATAAGTAAAGGGGCTGGAGACACGGCTCAGGGGTTACGAGCACTGACTGTTCTTGCAGCAGACCTGGGTTCCCAGCACCCACATGGCAGCTTAACAACCGTCTGTAATTTCAGTTCCAGGGGATCAGACGTCCTCTTCTGACCTCCACAGGAATTGCACAATGTGGCTACATCTAGTAGCTACATGCAGGCATTACACTTAACACATTAAATAAAAATAATTAATTTTTAAAAAAGAAATGAATAAAATGGTTGTCTCCAGTAACAGGATGAAAAGACAATTTTCATTCTCTCTTCTTTTGTAATGAATGGATTTATCACATATATATTTATTTTGAAAATTATTGTGTATAATATGTGTGAATGTGGGCATGCATGTGTCATATGTGGAGATCAGAGGATTCCCTCATATCAGTCCTTACCTTCTACATTGCATGAAACAGGGTCTCTCTTGTTCACTGCTGTGAGCATCAAGCTAGCTGGTCCAGAAGCTTCCTTGTGATGCTTCTGTCTTTACCTCATATCTCTTGATCAGGGAGTGCTGGGATTACAGACACTTTGGCTATTACATGGATTCTAGGTTATCATGAGTATTCAGCAGGTGCTTTACCCACTGAGCCCTCTCCTCTACCCATGAAAAAGACTTTTTTTTTGAACACTCAGTCAAGGTTTTATTATTGACTAGAAAAACATTACAGTGATGACATTAATGAAACCTTCTCTGCTACTGAAAAGCAGAAAAAGACTTTTTAAAAAACATTTTTTATTATTTTAAGTTTTCTAAGTATATGAGAATATTGCCTCCATGTAGGTAGGTGCACCCATGTCAGGCAGTGCTCACGGAGGTCAGAAGAGGGTGCTGGATCCCATGGAACTAGAGTTACAGACAGTTGTTAGCTGCCACATAGGTGCTGAGAATCAAACTTGGGTCCCCTGCAAGAACAGTGAGTGTGCTTAACCACTGAGCCACCTCTCCAGTCCCAAAAAAGAGCTTTTGATAGTCCATAAATTCATTAATAGAAGGATTTGAAAAAGCTCATTGAATTACATCTGCAATTCTAGTACTTAGGAGGCTGAAGCAGGTGGATCAGAAGTTCAAGGTCATTCTTGGCAACAGAGTGAGTTCCAGGTTACCCTGGAATAAATGAGATCCTGTCTGAAAAACAGAGGCCAGTGAGATGGCTCCTTTGGTTAAAGCACTTGCCACCAAGCCTGATGGCTTAAGTTTGATCCATGGGACTCACATGATGGAGAAAACCAACTCCCACAAGTTATCCTCTGACTTCCACCACACGTGCTTTGGGCCACCCTCACAAATAATAAAACAAATAAAAAAGTAAGTTGCATTGTAAACGTAAATATATAAATATAAATCCTCAAATCCACAGAGACAGAAAACACATTAGTGTTGCCAGAGGGTGAAGAGAGAGGACATGGGCAATCTGGCTCAGCCTCTGCTCAGTCAATATCTCCTTAAGGAACAGGAATTCTGTAATCAAGGGTCCTGCTCACCCAGAGCCTGTCCTCTCTGCCCTTCTTCTAGCTCACAATCTGAGTACTTGGATCTTTGAGTTTTTTGTTCAAATGGCTCTGGCCTGCCTCTTTCCTCTATTCACCTTCCTGGCATTACTCACGTGTGATGAAATTCCTATGGTTTTTGTGGCTTTTGCCTTTAAAAACTAGTTCCACCCTCCCCTCGGGGACATGAGTCCTAAATCTGACTAAGGGACCACAGGTGGTTATAGCCCTAATACATTTGACCAATTAAAGTTTGAATTGAGTCTGGTGGTCTTTTTCCCAGTGGTTTCCAAACTCTGTAATATTTTGGAGGCCCAAGCAAGATCCTGGGAGACCCCCACAAAAAAAAACCCCCATCCCTCCACCCTCCCAGACCTGGGACTGTGATCTGGGATAGGCCCAATACAGGGAGAGTTAGCAAACTCAGAGGCCCACGGAAGCCTGAGACCTCAGTTACCACAAATTGAAGCATCACCAGTCTGTGGGATAGGCCCAATATGGGGAGAGTTAGTAGACTTTGAGGCCCATGGGAACCCAAGCCTCTAGAAACTCTCAAGTCTTGGTTTTGATTGAGACAAGGTCTTGCTATGTAGCCTAGGCTGGTCTTGAACTTGTCATCCTTCTGCCTAAGTCTTCTGAGTGCTGGGAGTAGATAGGCTTGTGCCACTAAGTCCAGGAAAACCCTCAATTACTATTTATTATTATTATTATTATTATTATTATTATTATATTCAGGGTCTCATGTACATGTAAACCAAGCTGGCCTCAAACTTGCTTTGTATCTGAGGATGACCATGAACTTTTGAACCTCCTGCCTTCACCTCCCAAGTGTTAGAATTGCAGTGTATATCACCATGCCTAGCCAAAACCCTCACTTTTTTTAAAAATATTTATTTTGTATGTATGTATGTATGTATGTATGTATGTATGTATGTATGTGCATGTATGTGTGGGTGTACATGCATGTGCCATGTGAGCATGGAAGTCAGAGGATAATGGGTTGGAGTTGGTTCTCTCCTTCTACCGTGTGTGCCTGGGGATTGAACTCAGATCGTAAGGTTTGGAAGCGGAGCCATCTCACCGGCCCCTCAAAACTCTCAATTCTTGAAAAGGTTTCCTCTCGGTCTTGAGGGGAAATCAAGAACAGGAAATCACATAGGGAGCTTCCACTGGATTGGAAGTGTTTTTTTCTGAAGCATGCCAATGGCTATGTTGTTATGTTTGATATTCCTTTTTCCTTTTTTTGGTCTTTTTGACACAGGGTCTCCCTGTAGCCCCAACTGTCCTGGAACTCTCTATGTAGACCTGACTGGCCTCAAACTCACAGAGATCTATCTGCCTCTGCCTCCTGAGTGTTGGGATTAAAGGTGTGCGCCACCACACCCGGCAGATATTCCTTTTTAAAAAGATTCATTTTATTTTTAATTGTGTGTGTGTGTCTATGTGTATGTACATGTGTGTGTAGGTACCCAAGATGGCCAGAGACATAAGATCTCCCTGAAACTGGAGTTACCCGTGGTTGTGAGCCACCTGACATAGGTGCTGGGAGCCACACTCAAGTCTTCTGCAAGAGCAGTACACACTCTTAACCACTGAGCTCTCTTTCTAGACCTCTGGTAGGTCTTAAGTTTGCTGTCGTCTAACAAAGCCTGTACTTCTAAAATTTTTTATCTTGTATTTTGATTTTTTGAGACAAGGTCTTGCTACATAGGTCAGACTGGTTCAGACTCATTATGTAGCCAGTCTCCCAAGATTAGATTACTGGTGAGTGCCACCATGCCTAGATTTTTAGAAGACTGAGGCAGGAAGACTGTCAGAACCCAGGAGCTTGAGATCAGTTTGAGCAATTATAGCAAGAGCCTGTATCAAGGGGAAAAAAGCCAGATGTGGTATTTAAATGCCTTTAATCCCAGTTCTTGGAAGGCAGAGGCCGACAGGTCTCTGTGAGATCAAGGCCAGCCTGGTCTACATAGTCAGTTCCAGGCCAACCAGGGCTACATAGTAAGGCTGTCTCCAAAAAGAAAAAAATGTAAACTCAATCAGACAAAAACCAGCATAAAACTGGGGAAATGGGCAGGAGGCCACAACTTTGTCAAAAAACAGCAGCTGATCACTGCTGTGTGAGGGAGAGTTGATCTTTAAGGGAGTGATGCTAGACAGGCTGAACAGGTTCCAGCAGATGAATCTACACTGAGGAACACCTGGGGACAAAACTTGACTTGATAGGCCTTAACATATATGACAAAATGCATGAAGTCCTGTGGGCAGGCTGATGGGGGGGTGCAGATGGAGAAGGGGGGCTAAATATGATTAAGAGCAGTGGCCTTCAAGCTGGCTTGTCTCTTGTCAGCTGCTATGTGACTCAGTCCCTCAGGCTGTTGGTTCCCAGGCAGAGAGGGAGCCCCAAGGTGCAGGATTCCCAAGAACATTCCTGGAAAGTATTAAGAAAAGCAAAGCTGAAGGCTCAGAATTTATGCCTGAACTCTCAGCCTCTGGGAGGGGAAGCAGGAGGATTGAGAGTTCAAGCTCATCCTTAGCTACCTATTTAGAGAGTTGAATGCCAGCTTGAGCAACACCACACACACACACACTCACTCACAAAACAAAGAAAAGAAGGGCAGAGCCAGGCCTGGTAGCCCAGGCTATCGCAGCTATTATAGGAGAATTACAAGTTCAAGGAGCCTTTCTTAAGTATTCTCAGCATCTGAAGTATCCTCAGTATCTCTGTACTGTCCACCTCCTTTCCACAGCTTGGAGTTCAGGGGATCTTTGGAACCAGGTACCCAAGGAATGATCCCTAAGAGACAAGACTGTGTGATGAGTAGGGAGGTTTGTTGTTGTTGTTGTTGTTGTTGTTTTTGAGACGGGGTCTCCCTGTAGCCCCAGCTGGCCTAGAACTTGTTATGTAGACCAGACTAGCCTCGATCTCACAGATCTCTGCCTGCCTCTACTTCTCAAGTGCTGGGATTAAAGGTGTGTGCCACCATACCCAGCTGAGTAGGGAGGTTTGACTGGCCTTGGCCTGCTGAAGCAAATTAATGAGGGAGAGCAAATGGGCTAGCAGTGTAGCTCACTAGTAGAGGGTGTACTAAGCATGCAGGAGGTCCTGGGTTTGATCTCCAGCACTGAGAAAAAAAAGTAGTCTACTAACAAAGAGCACACACACAGGAATACCATTCTCCAGTAAAGGAATCCCAGATCCTTGAAAAAAATAGCTGATTCTAGGATGAAGGGAAACATACAAAATGAGCTGCAAACATTTTGGAATGCCAGAGAGTAAGGAGGTTGCTAGGCTCCCAACTCCATAACCAAAGCCTACATCGATAGAGATGAGTCAAAGGCCCACGGGCCCATCAAAGCTGGAAGAATCAAAGGAAAAAAACCAAAACCCCACAAAATCAAATTGGAATAAAACCCAAAGTACAAAATAAATGCTCATGAATGTAGGGAGACAAACCAGTGACTGAAAGAACACACGGAGGGGGGACAAATCATTATTGATTCATTCATTATAGCAAATGTGAGTGGGGTACAGTGTATGTGGCACAATACCAGCACTTGGGAGGTAGGAGGCAGCAAGATCAGGAGTTCAAAGTCATCCTCAGCTACATAGTGAGTTCAAGGCTAGCCTGGACTACAAGAGACATGATCTAAAACCAAACAACAAATAATTATAACAAATGTATAATTTTAATGATAGGGAAAACCTCCCTCCCTGTGTCTCTGTCTTTGTCTATCTTTGTCTCTCTGTCTCTCTGTCTGTCTGTCTGTCTCTCTCTCTCTCGGAGGGGGTAGATATAGGAATTCTTTGCTGTCTGCTCAATTTTCTATATATCTAAAGCTGTTCTAAAAATAAAGTCTATTAAAAAAAAAAAAGAAAGAAAAAAGGAAAGGCAAGCAGGGGAGAAAAGCAACCACAGGAACACCGGCTGTGCCAGGGCACTTGAGATCTCAAGGGAGGCCTGTGAGGGTTACCCCTCCTTCTCATACCTGCTCCACAGGGAGCCGGGCCACTTGCCAAGTGCCCTGGGCTGCCCTCATCTCTGCTGCTCCAGATCAGCCTGCCAGGGGTTTCTGAGGTTTCTACCAGTAATGTGACTGGGGGTGCTAGTCAGTGTTCTCTTGGAACATTCAGGACACCCAGAGACTCCTGGACTCTTGGGGTGTCTTGTCCGTTTCTGCCAGCTTGTCTACACTGACTGTTCCCACCCATCTCCATTCTGAAAAGAGAAGTCTGAGTTCAGGTCCTTTAAGAGATTAAAGGATTTAATTTCTCTTTGTGTCACTCCTCCATCTGCCCTGCTTCCACTTAGTAGAAACTGAGGTTCTTACCGGGAGGTGGGTGCCTCTTGTCTGTGTGGCCTGAAGGACCATGGTGCTGTGTGAATGGGAGCTGCAGGGTATAACATGCATGTAACTTCTCTGTAACTGTTTTATGGTATTTCTGAAGGTTTGTCATCCTTGTTACTGTAGTCCTCCTCCTCCTCCTCCTCCTCCTCCTCCTCCTCCTCTTTCTTTTCCTCCTCTTCATCTTCTGTCTCTCCTTCCTTTTAGCCCTGGTAGACTTTGAACTCATTATATAGCTAAGGATGTCCTTGAAGTTCTGATCTTCCTGCTTCCACCTCCAAGGTGCTGGGATTACAGGTATGTGCCAGTCATCCCTGGCCCTCCTCCTTTTTCCATCTATCTGCTAAGCCAGACTCCTCAGCAGCTAGAAAGAAAGGCAGGTTCCCTAGAGCCTGGCATAGCGACTGGTCCATAGAAAATGTCCCAGAAATGTGTCTGGAGAAATAAATTGGCAATTACAGACAGGACTTTCAGTCAGTCTAGGATGATACCATATCTTCCCCTGATAAGGAATCATTCTGATTCCCAAATAAAGACACTCAAGGCATGAGCCAGTGAATCCAGAAGCATATTAATGAGTAGTTTCATTTGACTTTTGAGTTATAAAAAATAGATTGCTGGGGCTGGAGAGATGACCCAGCAGTTAGGAGCACCTGCTCTTGCAGAAGACCTGGGTTTGGTTCCCAGCACCCACATGGCAGCTGGCACCATTTGTAACTCCAGTTCCAGAGAATCAGATGCCCTCTTCTGGCCTCTACAGGCATTGATGACATGAGCACACTTACATACATGCAGGCAAACACTCATATACATAAAATAAAGATAAATAAATCTTTAAGAAAAAAACCAGATTGCTGATTTTCATTTTCTTTTACTTTCTCATTGTGTGTGTATGTGTGTGTGTGTGAGAGAGAGAGAGAGAGAGAGATCGAGAGAGAGAGAGAGATCGAGAGAGAGAGAGATCAAGAGAGAGAGATCGAGAGAGAGAGATTTGTCACAGGTGAATATAGGAAGAGTTTCATTGCTTATTGACCAAAGGATGCCAAGTGCTTTGCAATGAGGGGAAGAGTTTAAGGCACAATCACTAACTTATACCAGTGTGTCTCTGGGCCCATCTCTAACCCAACACCTGAGTATCACTGCACAGATTGTATGTTACTTAAATCAAGGGCACTTGGAAATACAGAACACTCTACAAGAAGTATGTGTTACACATGCATAGTCATAATTCATAGTCTTCAGTTAGCAGGAGTTCCCACCTGTGGTAGTAATCTATGTAATCCAATATGTATTTATCCTTGTCACATAGATTCAATAGGCAAAACAGAGAGAGAGAGAGAGAGAGAGAGAGAGAGAGAGAGAGAGAGAGAGACACAGAGAGACAGAGAGACAGAGAAAAGAGACTCACTCA
>NW_008333884.1:2575869-2598919 GCF_000622305.1 Nannospalax galili
AGAGAGAGAGAGAGATTCATGATTCTCTTTATTTCACTTGAGACAAGGTTTCATTAGCCCAGATTGGCCTCTAACTCTCTCTCTCTAGCTGAGGATACTCTTGAACTCCTGATCCTCCAAGTCCTGGGATTATAGGCATAGGCCACTATGCCTGGTTTTATGTGGTGCTGGGGACTGAACTCAAGACCTTATGCATGCTAAGCAAGCACTCTACCAGCTGAGTTCTCTTTATTTCACTTGAGACAAGGTTTCATTAGCCCAGATTGGCCTCTAACTCTCTCTCTCTAGCTGAGGATACTCTTGAACTCCTGATCCTCCAAGTCCTGGGATTATAGGCATAGGCCACTATGCCTGGTTTTATGTGGTGCTGGGGACTGAACTCAAGACCTTATGCATGCTAAGCAAGCACTCTACCAGCTGAGCTACATCCCCAGCCCTGACTATTTCTTGATGAAGCCTCAGAATTTAAACACCCATTCTAGAAGCCATGGACTCATTAAGACCTACATCCTTGGTGAGGTATACTAGGCCCTTACATCAGTCCCAACCTACCCTGCTGTTTGTTTTCTGCTCTGTTTCCTCATTTTCTACAACCAACTTTCCAAAACTCCTTTGCTGGCTTTCTCTGTGCTATCCCCCTGCCTGTCACGTCCTCCTTGTATGGCCCATTTCCAGAATCCTACTCTTCCCTCAAATCTCTGCCCCAGGGTTTCCTGGGAAAAACTCCACTTGTGTCCCTCCACACTGAGGCTGACACCCAAGTCTTTCTGTCTTATGTAGCCCACAGGGGTAAGGAAGCAGAGTGGCTATGACCCTGGGCTCTAGAGTTAGACATCCAGGCTAATCACTTAGCACTGCCACCACCTAGTTGTATGACTTTGGGTAAAGTACTTATGGTCTGCATGGATCACTTTTCAGAGCAGTGAAATAGGGTTGGGGGGGCATGTCTTCCCTCACACAGGCCTGTGTGCTGAGCTGTTGCCATAACAGCTTACAACAGGCATTCTGCTGTGTACAGTAGAATGTGCTCATGTGTACACACATACCCTGTGTGTTTCTGTTCTCCCCAGTTAATGCGAGGTTGCTGAACAGCTGGAGCATTAACCCATCCTCATGAGATGATCTCAGTGTCTAAGTCACACAACTGCTATGCTCTTGGGAATGTAGGGCAAGGAGCCAATATGCAGAAAGAACCAAAGAATATTCTGAGAAATAACTCCTTTTGTTGTTGTTGTTGTTTTGTTTTTCACATTAATTTATTGGGGTGGCACGTATAGTTCACATGTGTGGAGGTCGGAGGACAACTTGTGGGAGTTGGTTCTCTCCTTCCATGATGTGAGTTATGGGGATTGAAATCAGGTCATCCAGCTCAGTGCCAAGCACCTTTACCTCCTGAACCATTTTTCGGGTCCCTGTTCTATTTTTCTGAAACAGGTCTTGCTATGTAGCCCAGGCTGACTCTGAACTCATGATTCTCCTGCCCTGGCTTCTGAGGGCTGAGAACTCTTAATACCCAGGTGTCAGCTCTGCTACTCCAGTTGTATGTGTGTGTGTGCAAATGTGGAGGCCTGAGGTTGACATTGGGAGTCTTTCTCAATTGTTCTCCACCTTATTCATTGAGGCAAGGTCTCTCAATTGAACCCAGAGCTCACTGACAAGACTAATCTGGCTACCCAGATTGTTCCCAGGATCCCCTGCCTCTCTCTGTCTTCTGTTCACTGGAATTACAGGTTGCCACCACACCCACCTGGTGCTTACATGGGTTCTGGAGATCTGAACTCCAATACCCCACCTTGGTTTTGTTTTGTTTTGTTTTGTTTTTTTTTAAAAAAAAACAGGGTCTCCCTGAAGCCCCAGTTGGCCTAGAACTTGCTGTATAGACAAGGTTGGCCTTGATCTCACAGAGATCCACCTGCCTCTGCATCTCAAGTGCTGGGTTTAAAGGTGTGCATCACCATGTTCTGCCCCACTTCTCTTTTTTTTCCACTGGTCTAGAGTTTGCCAAGTATCTAGCCTGCCTGGCCAGAGAACACTGGGATCTACCTGCTCTACCTCCCTAGGACTAGGATAGCAAGTGTACACCACTGTACCCAGCTTGTTTGTTTACTTGAGACAGGATCTTACTGTGTAGAACTTGCTATATAGACCAGGCTAGCCTTGAACTCACAAAGATCCACCTATCTCTAAAGGCGAACACCACTACACCTGGCTACACCAAGCTTTTTCATGTGCATTCTAGTGGTCAAATTCAGGTTCTCATGTCTGTACACCTGAACCATCTCCCCAGCCCTCCTCCAGACCTTAAAATCAAAGCACGATCCATCTTCACTTTGGTCCTCCTGGCCCTCAACATTCTTGCCTTTTGTTGTTTTTGGTTTTGTTTTCTAACCGGGGTCTCAAGTAGCCAAGGATGACCTTGAACTCCTGATCCTCCTGCCTCCCAAGTTCCAAGACTACAGGTATGTACCACCATGCCCAGTAGAGTTCTTGCATTGGGACCCACCCTGCCTCTGATGTCCTGAACTGTTGGTGTTGAAACTCAACACTTTTCTGAGTTCTTCACTAAAGTTTATCATGTAAAAGTGTCAGAGGAAAAAGCAGATTTTATTGAGGAGTTTCTCCATTCTAGAACAAATTCCAGTTTTCTACTGAAGTCCAGTCTCTAGTGTAAAAGCTTTTGGGAGGCAGAAGCTGTTCTAGTTTGTTCACCTGTGTCCCTGGTATCTCAACATAATTACTCTCTGTTGCAAAACAATGACTTCCTGTTGACGTGTGAGTGAAGAGTCTGCCTATTTAGAGAACAGGTGGGTTTACAGCTGGCAAGATTATAAGGTCTGGGGATATGGCTCCGTTGGTAGAATGGTTGCCTAGCATGCATTTGGTCCCCAGTACTACATAAACCAATGTGGTGGCACATGCCTGAAATCCCAGTACTTAGGACTAGAGGTAAGAGAATCAGGAGTTCAAGGTCATCCTCCAATACATAGAGAGTTTGAGGCCAGTCTGGGATACAGGGTCTTTAAAAGATTGTATATACATCAGTAGTCCCTGTAATCTTTTCTCTTGTTTTTGACAGGTTCTTGTTATATTGCCTATTCTGCCCTGGATGACTCCGACCTTGACCTTGATCTCAAGGTCTGCTTCAACCTGCTGAGTAGCTGGGACTACAAATGCACACCACCACGAGGCCAGGGATTTTTGTTTTGTTTTAGTCTTCTCAGTGCTGAGGATCAAGCCTAGGAGCACTCTGCCACTGAGCTACACCATAGTCTCATCTGTAATCCAATTCAAGAAAGGAGTTTGCTTGGACCAGAAAAAGTGCGAAGTTTGCTAAGTAGATGTAGAGAGGCTCTTCCCCACAAGATGAGAAGAGTTGGCAAGAATAAAAGGGTATCTCTCTAGGATCTTGGAGCAAGAGATCATCAGTATGACAGGCCTATGGTGGTGTGCATGTACACACAGAGACATGGAGGCGTGTGTGGAAGTGTGTCCCACCCCCTCATCAGGAGCATGTGGAAGCCATGGTGAGGATGAGGCCATCTCACACTGGGGCAGGACAGGAGGCTGTGAGGCTGTGTCTGCTTTCAGATGCAAAATGCCTCCAGGTAACAGCCACATAAAGCTGGTTGGTTGTATTACTGCTGGGGGCCCCATGTGGGAGACTTATGACACAAAGTTTAGATGAACCCCAGGAGCCCTCAGTTCAACCTCAGTACCCAGTGGAAGTGCAAAAAGGGCCCACCGGAAACTTTGCTAGTAGGGGACAAAAAGACTTGCTCTGCAGACTCAAAAGGGGCACTGTGGCTGTGGCTAGGAGTACCACAGGGAGGCAACCCCTCATCAGGTAGCGGTCATTTTCTCATGGCCAGTCAAAAAGAGGCTGGTTCACCTCAGAGACTGAGCATGCTGTAACAGTCTATGCAAAGCAACTCCTGGAAGGGAGCTTGTGGGTGGGCAGGTGGTAGTGCATCCTGGAGATCTGTGGGATAGTGAAGTGAGGAGGTGGAGATGATGACAATCAGTTTCCATCACTGACCCTTACAATGAGCCAGGCCTTGGGCCAGGGGCTTCCCCTGCAGGATCCCATTTAGTGGGGACCACTCTCCTCTCCCTTCTGCACAGAGACACTGAAGCTTAGGTTCCATTGTGTAGTGCACAACGGCAATTTATATTAAGCAAAATTTAGGTAGAACATTCAATATCATGTCCCTCATGGCTAGGACAGCTACACATTTCGGAACTGCAGAAAGTCTCCTGCAGGGTTCACTTACTGACTCACTCAAGCGCACATTTTTCCTAGGGAAGACCTAGAACTCAAATGAAGGTTGTCAAGACCCGGGTGCCAGTCAGGCCTGCTGAGTTCATCTGTCTACCAAGATGCCTAGACTTTCACTCCGATTTCCAAGGCCATCTAGGGAAATTATTTCATAAGAAACATTTAGTCTGTTTAGCCCCTAAAGGATGGAAAGTAACACTGTTTCCACTCGACCTGGAATCACAGGAGGCACAACAATTATTCAGGCTCATGGCGGGTGGAAATGGAGAACACAGCTGATCCTTTTGAAGTGGTAGGGCAAAGACAAAGATGAGAACTTTAGCTGTGGGGTCGCTTCCTCGGAGACAGAAGCAAGCTGCCTCCATTTGGGCCTCGACCAGAACAGCACTCATTCATTCAACAAATACAGTAGGGGCTCCAGCTAGTGCCAGGCATTGTTGCAGGCTCTACAAACTCTCCCTTTCTTTTGCCTCCTGGGGTTGATTAGAAGGGGTCGTTTTTATAAATACTTAGATTCGGCTTTAGAGGTTTGAAGCTGCTTCAAGAAAAAAAACAGAGCTGTTTGTGATCCGTAACAAAAAGAAGCTCTCGGGATCTGTTTTATGCCAAGAAGAGCCATCCAAAGGGGATGTTGTCTAGTAGGTAGCCTGAGGCCTGAGCCCTTCAGCCGGCAGGAACATGTCCCAGGTTGGAGAGGGGCGGGCCGGGGCGGGGCGCACACCGGGTACCCGCGGCCGCCGCCAGAGGGCATTGAGGGAGCGCGCCCGGCCGGGGCGAACCCCCAGGTAAGTGTGGCTCAAGTGGGGCCGCCCCCCTATCGCGACCCAGTCTCTTGGGGTGAAGGAGTGTGTTTGGCTCCGAGGTAGGGGCTAGAGGTGGTGCACATCGTAGCCCCAGAATGGGACTCAGATCCGGAAGATGTTGGAACCCGGGGTGGGGACGATCCCTGGGGACCGTTGGGGCACGGGCAGGGCCTGGCGCCGAACGCCGTCCCGCCTCGGGCTTCGCCAGTGACCCAGGGTTGCACCTGAGCTGCCGGGGAAGGGCCGGGGTCAGCCCCGCGCTGTGCGGCTCGCTAGGGGTACTCGGCGCGGCGTGCAGCTCGGCCGCGGGCGTTTCCCCAGCGCGTGGCGTCGCCGGGCGGGGGCGGCCGGTGGGGGAGGGGCGCGCGAGCGGCGCGGACCGCGGAGAGGGCAGGGACGGCAGGCGGCGCTCTGGCGAGCACAGGCGCGAGTGAGTCAACAAGTGCCGACTGGAGCGAGCGCGCACTTGCGGAGGGAGGGGCCTGCGAGGTTGCCGGGGCCGCTGCCCTTGTGCGCCTGGGAGGTTCCGACGCTCCAGATGATTGGCACGGGAGTGTCGCTGTCCTCTGCACTTAGGGGGAGATCAGACACTCCAGATGATTGGCATGGGGGTGTCGCTGCCCCCCTGCCCTTGTACACCTGGGAGGATCCGATGCTCCAGATGATTGGCATCACGGCACTATTGGAGGGTCCTTGGTCCTGACCTTTGGCTTCCACCCTCGGGCAGGCTACCAGGACTGGGATTCCAGAGGTGCAAGTGCGGGATGGAGGCTTTCTTCCATGGCGAGCCCGTTTTGCCCTGGAAACCCTCTCCGTGCGGTCAGGCAGAGGTTTAGGGGCAGTGTTTCAATCCACTGGGCGCCTTCACCAGCTCAACATGATGACTGTTCGGCTCCCAGGGGCCCCTAGGCCGTCTATGCATCCCTTTTCTGGCATGCAGAGAGCACTCTTCTGGGAGCTCCGAGGTGCTTGATCTTCAACCAATTGTCCCAGTGCTGAGCGACCCGACTTTGCACCCCTATGGCCTAACACGCCTCAGCGTGGCCCTGGGGAGCAGCCGGATGCTGAAGGTGGAAACCCGACCTCAGAGAGATGTGAGCATAGGGCATCCTGGTGAACGATCCGTATCACCTTGGTCTGTGCAGCAGGGAAGCTTTGATCTTGCAGCAGGAGGCAGGGGAGAGAGAGGCCTGTGTCGCTGAGGCCTCGCCCCGCCCCCGCACCCAGGGGGATTGCACCTTCCCTCCGTGTCTCTGACTGCCACTTAGCTACCGTCTGAAAAAAGCAAAGCCATGAGTGTGAGCCATAAGCTTGGCTTCGTCTTTCCTCTCACATTTCCCCACAAGTGCTCGACACCTGCTGCCTTCTGTCCTTGCTCTCCCTAATCCTGCAGTCTGGCTGCTGCCCCATCACTTTGCTGAAACTGCTAACTGGCTTTCCTGAAAGTTGTGGTACTTCCAAACGCTGCTCTTGTCAGCCTTCTGTCCTCCTACCCCTACCAGGTCTAGCCCTGGGTGTCCACTTTGCAGCCTTCTCCACTGGCAGCTGGTATTTCTCCCTAATTGTGTCTTTTCATAGCTTCTCATGGAGTGGTCCTTGGGAGTCTTCCGAGACATGCTATCTGGTGTCTGGCCCTGTCTAGGTTTGTTCTTAGAATGCCTCAGTGTCACTCAAACAGCCAACCCAAGCCTGGACCCCCGGGCCAGGCAGCTGCCTTCTCACTTTCTGACAGTGGGTTTTTTCTCTGTAGCACCAAGCTTGCCTCTTCCCTCTGCTCTGTGACTGGCTCATCCTAGCCTGGAGCAGTGTAGACCAGAGTACAGACTTCTGCCAGACCCATGCCTGCAGTAAGCCATCCAGCTTGTTACCTTTAGAAGGAGTGACCCTTGGCCCTGTTAACACCCCCCGCCCCACAACCTTCAGAGCCTCTGGATTTCCTCAGGGGTTGCTGGTTTAGCTTCTTTACGGGATTCATAGGCCCCCTGTCCTGGGTCTCACTCAAGCTGGTTTCCAGCCCTGCATCTTCTACATCTTCTCACCTCCCTACCCTGGTCACCCTCCTGTCTCTACCCCCTAGTACTTAGCTCAGGTGCTGTTTCCTGAGACAACCTGACCTCCCTTTCTTCCCCCACTCTCAATGCACCAGGATCCCTTTTCTGGCCCTGTGCCCGTAAGCCACTGCTGTCATTTGCAGCCCCTACTGTCCCTGACAGCAGCCTTAATTAAATCTGTTCCCCTTCTCCCTGGATTCCTAGCACTGGACATCTTGTAGGTGTTCAGTAAAGACATTCCTACTCCCAAATGTCTGAGAATGCAAGCTTCCCATTGTCCTTTGCATTGGAGCCCTATGCCAACTAAAGTTCTCTCTAAGAGCAGCTGATTCTTCCAGACTCCAGGCCTTTTGCTCTCTAGGCTCGTGGATGGCTTGGTTACAGGGTGTCCCATGCAGCTTAATCCTGTTGCTCTGCTGTTAGCTCCCTATGGTGCCAGGACTCTGAGATTTTCCTTTCTGCCTCTTATCCAGTCAGTGGTTGCTAAGTGGACATTCTACGTCCCATGTTCAGCAGTGTGCCAAGGGGGTCTGGTCCTTTGCTGGTTTTTTGTTCTTGCAGCACCCAGAGTGGTAGACAATAGGATTATTGTCTTCATTCTACCCTTGAGGATGCAAACTCAGAGAGGGCCAGGGACTGCCTGAATCACACAGTTTGCAGGAGGGTAGAGCAGAGGTTGGAACTTAGTCTGGCTGACTCTCAAGGCTGTCTTAAGATACAAAGGTTTACTGTTTGTCCTGGAAGTCTATGTGTTGTTCCACATTTCTGGTGTCCCCTCAGTGCCTGGCCCTGGTATGAGGACATATTTAGGTGTGTTGGGACTCTCTTGGACTCTAGGAAAGGATTTGGTAACAGACAGATGGGTAATTGAATCTGTTACTCTGGAGGTTGTAGCATCAGTCAGGGAGGCCCTGGAAACGTGCTGTTTTTAATCTGGCTTTAAAGTTAGAACTGTGGGGGGTGGCACGGGGCTGGAGAGATGGCTCAGCAGTTAAGAGCAGAAGACCCAGGTTCAGATCCCAGCACCTACATGGCAGCTAACAACCGTCCACAACTCCAGTTCTAGGGGATCCAATGCCCCCTTTCATTCTCTGCACTTATACACACGCAGGCATAACATTCATACACCTAAAAATAAATATAAAAAAATAAAATTGTTTTTTTTTTTGGTCTTCTTGAGACAGGATCTCCCTGTAGCTCCAGCTGCCTGGAACTCACTCTGTAGACCAGGCTGGCCTTGAACTCACAGAGGATCTGCCTGCCTCTGCCTCCCGAGTGCTGGGATTAAAGGGGTGCGCCACCACACCCGGCAATAAATAAATTTTTTAAAGTTAGAGCTGTGGAATAAAGAGAGAGCTGTGCAAGGGTCCCCACATCTGTCCTTTCGAATTCTAAGCACCTACCCCCAACAACACTTTCAGATGCCATTTTGGACGTTCAACTAAGTTTCTTTCGAAGATGTCCTTCCTTTCTTTTGTAGGCTAGTGCCATATGAAAATGAGCTCCTGCTGCGAAATCCTGTTACCATGGCAACCAATAGTGTGAGGTCTAAGTCTCTTCTTGCTCCTAGGTCTCTGCACTATGCGCCTGGAGGAGTTTTTCTGTCTTTGTTGCCTGGAGAGAGAGAGAGAGAGAGAGAGAGAGAGAGAGAGAGAGAGAGATTTCCCTCACTTTCCTTTTGTATAGACATATAGACATTAAATTTTTGTTTTCTTCAAGCCAGTGACTTCTGGGTACTGTTGTTACCCCAGCAGGTTGTCACCCGGCTGCTGGCACACCATTAATAATGACCCCAGACTGATGACCCTGGTTTCGGTCACATTTTGAGTGACACCCAGTGCCCATGGGTAAAAGCTTTGAAAGCTTTGACTGCTGCACATCTTGGATGCTTGTCAGGGAAGAGGGACAACGTAGTGCACTGGCATCCAGGGGATGGCAAAGCTGCTTGTCTTCAGCTGCTAGCCAGAGGCTTGGTTCACAGACACTACCCAGAACAGGGCACCCCAGAGATGCGAAGAAAGACAAGGATGCCTTTGGCAGCGATCATAAGCTATTAATATGGACCAAGTGTTCACTGAGCCCAGACACAGTTCCTTTATTTAATTCCCTAACAAGGGAAGCTAGACGTACTACTCTTATCCCTATTTTACAGGTAAGAAACTGATACCGAGAGAGGGTAAACGTTTGTCAAAAGGCACACAGCAAGTACTTGGAGAGAGTTGGACTTTAGCCCTGGAAAGGCTGCCCTTGGTGGTCAATACTCTATCTGCTGCTGTGTGGACAGAGGAAGGACCATGTTTTAAGAATGAGAGGGTAAATTGGAAAGGTGGGACAGATTGACTTTTCCAAGGTTTGAGAGGCAGTTTTCAACATTTGATGTGTCTCATAATGAATAAGGCTACAGTGAGTGCACAGAGTGGCACTGTTTAATAAGCAATAAAACTGGAAGTGACTCAGAGTTGGTCAGTGGTAGAACGGACACAGAAATGGGGTGAATGCAGACATGGGAACACCATGGCAGTGAGTATGAACAGTTTATAGCATGCAGCACCATGGATGATGCACACAGAATGTTGAGCCAAAGAACCAGGTGGGAAAGAGCCATGCCATACAGCCCTTTTATATAAGTACCAGAGAGGCAAAAGGAACCTCAGGCAGTGACAGTTCAGTGCTTTCCCAGAGGCAGGAGGAAGGCTGCCGCCTGGCAGTGCTCCTCGTTTTGTTTTGACTAATGAAGCCTGGCTGTGTTGCTCAGGCTGGTCCCAAACTCATGGGCTCAAGGGATCATTTTGCCACCACCTCACCTGGCTTTTTAAAAAAAAAACTGTGCTGGTTGCATAGTTACGTTCATACTGTCATGATTCATCAACTTTGTGCGTGTGTCAGGGCCTTATGCATGCTAATCAAGGACTCTACCACTGAGCTGCTCTCTAAATTCAGAATCCACTCATCAATTTTGATGTGTCATTCCCTGTATATGTTATACTTCCAAAAAATGTAGTAAAATAGGAAAAAAGAGCCACAGTGAGCCCAAACTAGGGTGTGACTACACTTTGTTCCCTTATAGAAGGGCCATGCTTTGACCTCACTGACTTTACCTAGAACATTGAGTTTTGTGACAGGTGAGAGGTGACATGAGAGTGCGCTTCAAGGTTCTAGAAGGGGCTGACTTCGGGGGTGGGGGGAAGAACAAGGTTAGCTCTGTTTGCTGCCTTGCACATACTACTAGGTCTGTGGGGAGTTCACTTAGCTAGAAGAGGCTGCTTGGGTTGGGTTCTGTCACCGTCTTGCTCCCTGGATGGCCCCGGGGGTGAGTGAGGGGCAAAGGATATGTTACCTTCCTGGAGGAACTGTAGAGTCTGGCTGCAGCTGGTTGTGTTGCTGCAGCCCCTGCCCAGACCTCAGTCCTTAGCAGCAAGCTGCCAGCAAAAGAGCCTTGCAAGGACTGTGCCGGCCTGCAGAACCCTGGCATGTGCTTTGAGAACGCCCCTCTGTTCACTCTGCACTTCTGTGCTGCTAAAAATACCAGAGCACCTTATGTAAGACTGCAGGTACCTCATAGGCACCTTACATAAAAGCACTTAGAACCTGGACAGTCAGTCACATATTACCATGACCGTTGTGGGCATAGTTATGAAGCCAGCAGTGGGTTTGCCAGGTGAGGAGGTGAGCCATCATTTGGGGCTCTGCAGCTACATTCCTGCCTCATTTACACGGTAGTGTGTCTTTGTCTTTGGGTTTGGCTCAGTCAAGCCGCTGAACTGATGCCAGGCTCTATGAAGTTTCCCCTCGCTGAAACCTCTGGTCCTGATTCACTGGTAATGGATCCTCTGCTTCACCAAGGTGCAGCATCTTCAAGTTAAAAGGCTTCCTACATCCTTCAAGAGTCCCCTTCAGCATGACCAATTGGTGGTTTGGCTTGTGCTTGAATGCTGTTGGTGATGGGCAAAGCCTGTCTTATTGTTTGGATGGTGACTTAATAGTAAGAGGAACAATGAAACTAAGGTGGACAGTGCTGAGCTGAAACCAACAAGAGAGATTTCAGACCAAACCATAAATCCACAGGACCTGAGGCTTAGAAAGGAGGGTCACTGAGGATGCAGTGTGTGCATGCATGTGCGTGAGCAGCACACATGTGTAGGTCAGAGAACAACTTGTTGGAGTCGGTTCTCTTCTTCCACTATGGGGGTCCCAGGGATCAAACTCAGGTCATCAGGCTTGAACTCAACAATTTGAAGCCTTGGTCTCCTAATGCTCAGATTACAGTAGACACAGTTTGGCAGAAACTGTTAAAATATAAAAGGTGGCTGACTTACAACATAGTAATTTTGCTTCTCAGCATGATCCTGAAGAAACTGTCACAGTCTGTCAGTGCATGTGCTTAGCATGCTAGAGGCCCTAGGCTTAATCCTTGGCACCAGAAAAAAAAGTTGTGTGTGTGTGTGTGTGTGTGTGTGTGTGTGTGTGTATGTGAGAATGTGTGTGAGCCTCTAGCATCTGTGCATAAGTGGCAGGCTCTGGGACAGCCTTTCCTCATTTTGTAGTGGTGGAAACGTATAGTTCGCTGGAGGCATGGTAGTTAACTACATGAACCTGAGTTTTCATACCTTGGAGTACTATGCAACTTGAAAGGAATTACATCTTTTTTTTTTTAAAAAAATTATTTATTATTTTTATTTTATGTGTATGCGTGTATTGCCTGCATGTAGGTAAGTGCACCCATGTCATGCAATGCTGGTGGAGGTCAGAAAAGACTGTTGGATCCCTTGGAACTGGAGTTACGGACAGTTGTTAGCTGCCATGTGGGTGCTGGGATTCGAACATGGGTCTTCTGCAAGAACAACCAGTGTTCTTAACCATTGAGCCATCTCTCCAGCCCAAGGAATTACATCTTTATAGCACAACATGGTCATGGCCTTAGGCTTGTCAGGTAAAGAGGGCAAGTTGCAAAGTGATAAATAAAGTGTGTTATTCTTTATAGAAATGTACATTCGTGGTCACTAGCACCCCCATGAAGGCTTTACAGCTGTCTATAACCCTAGTTTCAGGGGATTTGACCCCCCTCTTTTGGTCTCACAGGCATCAGCCATGCAGGTGATGCACATAATGCAAGCAGGCAAACATTCATACACATATAATTAAAAAAAAAGAAATGTGCTGGATATGGTGGCACATTCCTTTAATCCCAGCACTCAGGAGGTAGAGGCAGGCAGATCTCTGTAAGTTCAAGGCTAGCCTGAGTTTACATAGTGAGTTCCAGGCCAGCTGGGACTACAGGGAAACCCTGTCTCAAAGAAAAAACAAATAAATAAATAATAAATAAATGAAATGTACGTGTGTTTATGGACTGGGGGTGTAACTCAGTTGTAGAATACTTGCCTAGCATATACAGGGTCCTGGGTTCCATTCCCAGCACACACTCATGCACACACATATACACATACACACACACTTGAATATAAATACATCATACATACACATGGAAGAAAATAAGATCCAGTATAATAACTGTTACCTACAGGAAAAGGGAAAAGGGCCTAGGATTATGTCCATATATGGAAGGGGGCATCAAATAAATATAATTTTCTCTGTGGTTCTTAAAAAAATTGTTTTTTGAGATAAGGTCTCATGTAGCCCAGACCGGCCTCAGATTTGCTATGTAGCAGTGGATGACCTTGAACTTCTAATCCTCCTGCCGCCATCCAAGTGCTGGGTTTATAGGCGTGTGCTACTATGCTTGGTTTATTTGGTGTTGGAGACTGAAGGCAGAAATCCATGCCTGCTAGGCTAGAACTCTCCCAGCTGAGCCACATCCTCAGCCCCTGCCCCACCCAGCCCTATACTTTTAATTAAAACAATTTTTGAGGTATAATTGTATGTGTGTGTGTGTGTGTGTGTGTGTGCGTGCATGTGTGTGTGTGTATTAGAAGTCAAACCCAGAGCTCTGTGTGCTAGACTGACTCTACACTGCTAAGCCATACCCCAGCCGTAGAAGTATATGTACCACAAAATTCATTCATTTTGAGAGCAAAGTCTGTTTTAATTTAATTTAATTTAATTTTCTGTAGTGCTGGGGATAAAATGTAACCTTCACATGCTAGGTAAATGCTGTGCTACTGAGCCACATGTCCAACCCTGGTTTGTTGTTTATTTATTTTTATTTTCAATACGTCTATATTTTTTAGTCTTCAGACACAAGATTTTTCCATGAAAACACTGATCATTTATCTTTCTCACTGTTGAATTATCAAATGTAATAAAAATAATCATATACTAAATGAAGAGTCAGAACCAGGTACATAGAAAAGGAATCATGTAGCCTTCTCGTACTGCCTTGAAGAGGGAATCAGCAGTTGAATCACAGAATTACTCAAAGTTGCTCCGTTACCAAATTGAAGACTTTCAGTCAGACATGTAACATTGCTGAAATGAAGAAATATTTCCAGTATAAACTGGAAAGAACTGATAAATCAAGGACTCCTTCTCCTCAATTTGGGACTCATAGTGATGATTGTTTTTCCAGCTGCAGAAACAAAAAATTCTGCTAAGTAAAATGCAGTCTTCCCAGAATTTGGTGCATGGGAAATGCCTTTTAATTCCTTCCACTCATATGGTGCTTTCTTGGGATGCCACTGGACAGCATATACTGGATACTTAGATCCTTCCATGGGTGAAATGAACTCGGTCTTGCCATCAGTATTTGTTGTTAATACATTGAAAAATTTCTTTAACTTTTCATTTTGTGTAAAGTTCTTCACAGAGAGACTCCATTTGTGAAAGTTTGCAGTCAGAGGTTCTAGTGCTAATGACAAAATTAGCTCAACAGGAAAATTCTGGAACATTCTGCCCTTGAATATATCATCAGTGAAGTTCAACGGCAATGACACTGAGTGTCTGTGAGAGTCATCAAGCACTCCCCACTAACGAGAAAGGAGAGCGCCTCAAATTCAAGGCATGTTCCCCATACAGGAAAATAGTCTCCATCATCAAAACTCTCTATGGCCTTGTCGTAAAATATTTTAGACACATGGGAATACTCTGAATGTGTTATGCTAGCACTTCCTCCAAGGAAAAGGATTCCATTAATAGATCTGAAAAGTTCTGCATACTCTATATGTGTAAGACCAATGCTTATGGGTACGACTTGTACCCGCAGACTCTAAATACTTCACATAGGATGCAGCAATGTAGTATTTTCCCTGCTTTTTCATTTCCTTAGACTGGTGCTTTTGCATTAATATTCCAATGATGGGCTTCTTGGAGCCGTGCTTGTTGGGTCTGGACAGCTGGGGCTTGCAGGCCCACACAGCAACAGGCCCAGCATGCACAGCAGGCAGCCCAGGCTCTGTTGTTTTGTTTTTGAGACAAGATCTTACAGTGTAATGCTGGCTGGCCTGGAACTCACTATGTAGACCAAGCTGGCCTCAAACTTATAGAGATCCTCCTGTCTCTGCTTCCCTAGTGCTGGTATCAAATGCATGCACCACCATGACCAGCTGGGCAGTCCTATTTTAAATTTATAAAAGAAGAGGTGCTTTTATGATTAAAAAATAATATCTGGGACTGGAGAGATGGCTCAGCCGTTAAGAACACTGGCTGCTCTTGCAGAGGACCCAGGTTCAGTTCCCAGCACTCACATGGTGGCTAACAACTGTCAGTAACTCCAGTTCCAGGAGAATATGTTTCCCTTTTTGACCTCCATGGACATTGCATGACATGGGTGTACTAATACACATGCAGGCAATACACTTATACACACCAAAGTAAAAATAATAATAAATTAAAAACAAAAATGAAAAAATCCTTACCAACATCTAATGTAAACTTCCTGATAGAAGGATTCTTTCCTCCCTCCATCCCTGAGTCGCAGCTGGGCTGTGACAGAGCCCACACTGCAATGTCTTGCATTTAGAGGCAACACAGGCAGGTGGAAGTTCTTCCCCCTTTGAGCTGAAATCTGCCTTTTTGTCACTCTCCTGAGTCTATCCCTTTGGAGCTGTATCATAACCCTTCCCTTTTCTTCTTAAACTTAATTTTTTTTTCTAATTTTATTTATTATTTTTATTTTATGTGTATGCGTGTATTGTCTGCATGTAGGTAAGTGCACCCATGTGGTACAATGTCCGCAGAGGTCAAAAGAGGCTGTTGGATCCCCTGGGACTGGAGTTACAGACAGTTGGTGGGTGCTGAGATTTCAACCAAGGTCTTCTGCAAGAACAGTTGGTGTTCTTAACTGCTGAGCCATCTCTCCAGCCCCACCCTTCCCTTTTCTACAGAGCAAGATTTCACTGGCTCAGGATCCCTGTCATGTCCTACCCCTGTGGGCATCCTTTGGTAATGCCTTGCTGAGTCTAGAGTATTAAGGGTCCTGCAACTGGTTTCTATGCTAAGCTGAGCTCTAGCCTGCTGATCACTTTTCCTCCTAAAGGAAGTTAGCACTGAATGGTGCTTGACCATAACATGGTTCTTTCAAAAATGATACACACTTTTGAATCATAAAACTAATTCATGATGGGCATGGTGGTGCAAGTCTTTAGTTCCAGCACTTGGGAGGCAGAGGCAGGCTGATCCCTGTGAGTTCAAGGCCAACCTGGTCTACATAGTGAGTCCCAGGCCACCTGGGGCTACAGGGACATCCTGTCTCAAAAAGACCAAAATAAATAAATAAATAAATAAATAAATAAATAATAAATGTAATTCGTGGGTGCTAGAGAGATGGATCGGTGGTTAAGAGCACTTTCTGCTCTTGCAGGAGACCTGGGTTTGGTTCTTAGCACCCACATGGCATCTCACAACTGCCTGTAACTCTAGTTCCAGTGGATTGGATACCCTCTTCTAGCCTTTGCAAGCACTGCACACATGGTACACATACATACATGCAGGCAAACATATACATAAAGTAAAAAACACTTTTTTAAAAATAAGTAGTTAGGGGCTGGAGAGATGGCTCAGCAGTTAAGAACACTGGTAGTTCTTGAAGAAGACCCGGGGTCGAATCCCAGCACCCACATGGCAGCTAACAACTGTCCATAACTCCAGTCCCAGGGGATCTGACAGCCTCTTCTGACCTCCACGGGCATTGCATGACACGGGTGCACTTACCTACATGCAGGCAATACATGCATATACAAAAATTTTTTTTAAAAAGTAGTTCATGCATTCTGTGAAAAGTTTAGAAAATACAGAAAGCACAAAGAAGAAAATAAAAGTCTTATTTGCAGCTACCAAAGAAAACTAATGTTTCATGTTCAAAAACTGAGGTCCTGTAAAAGCTGGGTACAGTGGCATGTCTGTAACCCCAACACTGAGGAGGTTGAAAGAGGGTAGTGGCAAGTTCAAGGCCAGCCTTGGCTATGTAGTGAGCAGGCCATCCCAGAATACAGCCAGACCCTGCTTCAAAAACAAAAACCAGGGGCTGGAGAGATGGCTCAGTGGTTAAAAGCACTGACTGCTCTTGCAGAGGACTCGGGTTTGAGTCCCAGCGCCCACATGGAGGCTAAGAACCGTCCTTAACTCCAGTTCCAGGGGAATCCAATGCCTTCTTCTGACCTCCACAGCATTGCATGACCCAGGTGCACTCACATACATGCAGGCAATACACTTGTACACATAAAATAAAAATAAAAACCAGCAACAACAATTTTAAAAGTTTAGTGTGTTGCTTATCCATAAGAATATTGACTGATATGTAATATTTTTCCTTTCATTTGATGTTTTATTATTTTTTAATTAGCTTTTATTCTATGTGTATGAGTGTTTTGCATGCATGTATGTAAGTGCACCTGTGTCATACAGTGCCTGTGGAGGATGGGGCTGGAGAGATGGCTCAACAATTAAGAGCACTGACTACTCTTGCAGAGGACCTGGGTTTGTATCCCAGCACCTACATGGTGACTAACAACTATCTATAGCTACAGTTCCAGAGGATCCAATGCCCTTGCCTGACCTCGGGCATTGCACAACACAGATGCACTTACACACATGTAGGCAATACACTTCATGCACATGAAATAAAAATAATAAAAAATTAAAAAACCCACAATGCCTGTAGAGGCCAGAAGAGGGCATCAGATCCCCTGGAACTGGAGTTATGGATAGTTGTTAGCCACCATGTGGGTCCTGGGAACTTAATGTGGGTTCTCAGCAAGA
This sequence comes from Nannospalax galili, assembly GCF_000622305.1. Classification (NCBI taxonomy): domain Eukaryota; kingdom Metazoa; phylum Chordata; class Mammalia; order Rodentia; family Spalacidae; genus Nannospalax; species Nannospalax galili. Next base: position 2,593,149 of record NW_008333884.1, read on the forward strand.
GCAGCCAGCGCTCTTATACACTGAGCCATCTCCTCAGCCACCTTCTTTATTATTATTATGACAGACAATTTCAAATGTTTATGGATTTGTGTTTCCCAAAATTCATATGTTGACACCTGAGCCCCTAGTGTGCATGCACTTGGAAGAAGGTGTAATTGGGTTGAAAAAAGCCCTCAAAGTTTGGAGGTATGGCTCAGTTATGGAACGCAGCATTCCTGAAACCCTAGGTTCTGGGTTTGATCCCCTGCACCAGAAAGAAACAGGAAGAAAGGGAGAGAAGGAGGAAGGAAAGAGGGAGAAGAGAGGATAAATGAAAGAAAGGAGGGAGTTGCTTTTAAGGGTAGAGCTCCTATCTGATAGAATTAGTGTCCTTAGAAGAGTGCATAGACCTCTCTTCTCCTCACACAGCACCAGCAAAGGCTATGTGAGGACATAGAGAAGGTGGCAGTTGGGCACCCAGCAAGAGAGCCCACCCCAGGAACCCAGTCGGCTGGTGCCTCAGTCTTGGACTTCAAGCCTCCAGTGAAATTAGTACCTGGTTTAAGCCACCTGTCCATGGTATTTTGTTACTGAAGCCCAAGCTGACCAGTACACGTGAATAAATTGATCAGCCTTTCCCGTTTTATGTTTTCTTCTTTTGCTTTTAGGTTTGAAAAGTTTTCCCTCTCCCAAGGTTAGATAAATAGTCTCTGCTGTTTTCCCCAGTTCTTTTTGGTGTTCAGCCTTTCCATTTGGCTCTGTGCTCATCTCCAAGCCTATTAGAATTTATTTTGGTTTATGATGGGAGGTATGACTTCCTGATTTTATCTTAGAAACCTCATGAGCTGGTCTCCACTGTCCATGTTTCTCTTGGTATTGTAACTTTTCAAATTTCCACTAGAAAGGCCCATTAAGTTTTGCTTTATAGTATTTGGCTTTAGTACTGAAGCTCCAGACTCATCCATATTCCTCCTACAGACCAGTTCCAAAGGCCTAAGAACCACAGGTTTGTCACAGCAGTGGCCCAACTTCTGTGTTAGCTATTCTTCTGGTTGCTTTGACAAAATATCTGACAAAAACAACTCAAGGAAAGAAAGGTTTAGTTGACTCACAGTTTCAGGTTGCACTCCGTCTTGGTCAGGAAGGATTGACCACAGGAGCAGGAACCAGTTGGCCTCATAGCATCTGCAGTCAGGAAGCAGAGAGTGATGACCCTGGTGCTCAGCTAGCTTTTTCTTTTTATGCAGTCCAGGACCCCAGCCTATGGGATGGTGCTGCCCACAGTTAGGGCCTGTCTTCCCACCTCAGTTAACCTAATCTAATCTTTCACAGCTATACCTGGAAGCTTGTTGCCATGGTGGTTCTAGACCCTGTGAAGTATATGTGTATATATATATATATATATATGTCTTTTTGAGATAGGGTCTCCCTTTAGCCACAGCTGACTTGGAACTTGCTATGGAGACCAGGCTGGCCTCAGTCTCTCAGATATCCACCTGCCTCTGCCTCCAAAGTGCTGGGATTAAAGGCGTGCACCATCATGCCCAGCTGTGAAGTTAACAATATTAATCACCACAGGGTTGTTCAATCTGTATAGTCATACCCTTCCAAATTCAAGATATAAAAGGCAAAGAGTGAGAGCTCACTTTCTCCCTCATCCCTCAGTTCCAGGTACAGTAACCAGGTTACTAAGTTTTGTGAGATCCTTTCTCTGTCTTTTAACTGGGAATGTTAGGTTTATTATAGTATCCAAACATGCAAACCTCCAGGCTTTCTGGTTTATCCTTAATGTGTCACTTTTTGTTTGTTTGACTCTACCGTCACTTTTTGTTTCTTTTTGTTGTTGATGATGTTTTTTGTTTTGTTTTGTCTTTTGATCTTTTTGAGACAGGATCTCCCTATAACCCCAACTGACCTGGAACTCTCTATGTAGAGCATGCTGGCCTCAATCTCACAAAGATCTGCCTGCCTGTGCCTCCCAAATGCTGGGATTAAAGGCGTGTGCTACCATGCTGGGCCACATTTTAAAAAATATTTCATTCTTACCGGGCATGGTGGCACACGCCTTTAATCCCAGCACTTGGGAGGCAGAGGCAGGCGGATCTCTGTGAGTTGGAGGCCAGCCTGGTCTACATAGCGAGTTCCAGGACAGCTGGGGCTACTGGGAGACCCTATCTCAAAAAAGAGCAAAAAAATTTTTTTTAATTCTTTTTATTTTATTTTATGTGTATGAGTGTATTGCCTGCATGCATGTAAGTGCACCCATGTTGTACACTTCCCACAGAGATCAGAGGAGGGTGTTAGGTCTCCTGGAACCGGAGTTGGAGACAGTTGTTAACCTCCATGTGGGTGCTGTGACTCAAACCTGGGTTCTCTGCAAGAGCAGTGCAAGAGTGTTTTTAACTGCTGAGCCATCTCTCCGGCTGGGATCACAGGTGTGCACCACCATTCCTTGTTTTTCTGCCACTTTTTTTTTTGTTGTTGTTGTTCTTTTTGAGACAGAGTTTCCCTGTAGCCCCAGCTGTCCTGGAACTCACTATGTAGACCAGGCTGGCCTTGAGCTCACAGAGATCCACCAGCCTCTGCCTCCTAAGTGCTGGGACTAAAAGTGTGCACCACCACATCTGGCACTTTTATACTTCTTAAACAGATCCTCTGTCCTCCCTATCCCAGGGGACATGCTGACCTGAATGCTATTAATAATCATTAACTACTCTTTAGAACCTTACCACATAGGCTTATATTTAATGTACTGTTTGACTTTGCATGCACCTGGGATTTCATAAGTGGAATCGTACTGTATTACAGTTTCTTTTTTTCAAATAGTTTTTAGATTTATTTATTTTTATTTGTATGAGTTTTTTCTTGCATATATGTATGTGTCCTGTGTGTGTACCTAGTGCTGGAGGAGGGCGTTGGACCTCCTGGAACTGGAGGTACAGACAGTTGTGAGCTGCCATGTGGGTGCTGAAAACCAGACTCTGGTCTTCTGTAAGAGCTGCCAGCACTCTTAACAGATGAGTGTATTTTGGGGTTCACCTTGTGTATTTTGGGGTTCACCTTGCTCTTGTACATTCCTGTAGTTGATTGCTTTTTCACTACCCAGGGTGAGGATGCCCACCTGTGGATGGGCATTGGGCTGTTCACGCCTTTCTCAACTGTTTAGCATCCTTTTCAGATGCAAATTTCTCTGGGCTGTGTCCCTATAAGTGCTATGACATGGTCACACACCCTGTGCATCTTTACCTGTTGCTCCCCAGTCTGAAGTGTGGTGTGTTCTCTCCAGAGTGCCTGCTGCCCCATCTCACATCCTTCCATCCACTGTCCTGCACCAGTGTCACCCTCACCTTCACTTTATACCATTCTGGCCTGGGTACATTGAGGTCTCATTGCGGGGTTTTTTGTTTTGTTTTTTGTATTTTTTTTTTCCTTTGGTCTTTTTGAGACAGGGTCTCCCTGTAGCCCCAGCTGTCCTGGAACTCACTATGTAGACCAGGTTGGCCTTGAACTCACAGAGATCTGCCTGCCTCTGCCTCCCAAGTGCTGAGATTAAAGGTGTGTGCCACCACGCCCAGTTTGGTTTTTGTATTTTTAAAAATATTTTTTATTGATTTGTGTGTGTGTGCGTGTGTGTGTGTGTGTGTGTGTGTGTGTGTGTGTGTGTGTGTATTTCATACAGAACATCCCAATCTTATTCATCTTTTTACCCACATCCCAAATGGCACCCTCCTATAGCCCTCTCCCCACACTGGAGCCCATATACTCTCATCCTGGTTATTGCCCACTGTCTTGTCAGTGCCCCCAACCATTCCCCAGTGCAAGTCCATCTGCTGAGTCTAGTCAGCCCATCTAGAGTCTTTTGTTTTAGGAAGATCAGGTCTTCTTCATCTAGCACCAATCAGTTGCCAACATTCCTTTAGGTAAGATTGGGGTCTGCTGTTCATTTTCCCATTTCTATGCTGGGTTACTGTCTGCTTGAGTTTGCATGGGACTTGTGTATGCTGACACCTATGCTATAGAGTCATATGAGCAGGTTCCCTGGAGCTTGTAGGACTCTGTTTCCATATGTTCATGCCCATCCTCTCTGGCTCTTACAATCTCTCTGCTCCCTCTTCTGCGATAGTCCCTGAGCCTTGGGTGGATGAAGTTTAATAAGGGGTCCTGTCCAGGGACCATTATTTAGCAGACTCTTGATCCCTACACTTTGACCATTTGTGACATTTTGTGTTCCTGGCCCTCCACTGCATGAGGAGCTTCATTACTGAGAACTGATCCCTTAGTGCCCCTTTCTTTATCCCTGTTCTATGTTCCATGAGCCTTAGGTGTAGAGGTTGTATTGCAGATGTGTCCCTTAGGCCTGGGCAATTCATAGACAATGTCTGTGTGTGACCAGTTTTGGTACTTGGTATTAATCTCTGACTGCTGCAGAATGAACTTCTTTGATGAGTGGTGGCTAGGATATTTGTAAATATAAGGATGCATATTTTGCACATTAGTAAGAATTAGTCTAGCAATGTGATAGTTTTGGGGTTTTCTCTAAGATCTATGACCACTCCAGCCATGTGTATTAGGTTATGTGACAGTACCACACTTGCGTTTCCTCCTTTTGAGTGGGCTTTTAGTCCAATTAGATAGCCGTTGATTGCCCCCAAGACAAAAGTGCCACTATTGTACCAGTGGAGTATGGTGTGCTGGCCATTGATGTGGTTATTTGGTCTTGAAGCTGGTGCTGGATCATCCATTGTTTTCCCTTGGCACTTTCATAGCGTTCTCCAAAGCTGTGAGAGCTCGCCTTCAGGGGATGTGGCTTCCAGGTCACTTGCAGCTCGATTTCTCCAAACCCTGTGTCCAACATATGTTCTGTCTTTGGTGGTAGGTTCTTATCTTCAAGCTTTGGGAGGCCATCAAAGGCCGTGGTAATAGCCTGAGTAATTTTGGGAGTCTCTTGGACCACCTTGTCCAACAACTCAAAGGAAGGTATCTCCTGTCTGGCACTGTTTCTTGTTATGTAGCCTTTAGCTATACACATGGGCTCTTAGAAATATACTGATCAGGGGCTGGAGAGATGGCTCAGCTGTTAAGAACACTGGTTGTTCTTGCAGAAGACCCAGGTTCGAATCCCAGCACCCACATGGCAGCTAACTGTAACTCCAGTCCCAGTGGATCTGACAGCCTCTTCTGACCTCCACAGGCATTGCATGACACGGGTGCACTTACCTACATGCAGGCAATATATGCATACACATAAAATAAAAATAATAAATAAAAAATCTTTTTTAAAAAAAGAAATAAACTGATCACTTTAATCTTTGGTTATACTTTCCTTTGGGGTGTTTAAGACTATTTTATGTGTATGCATGCCCTAGCTCCTTTCTTTTACCAGTTCCATCTATGTGAAGATAAGTCAAAGGTCCTCCTCAACTGTGGCTGGCTTCACTTGGAGGCCTGTTCTTTGCCTTACCACACCCTTCCCCCCGCCATTAGATTATTATTGATTCACAGGAGATCTTCATACATTTACGGGATGGTACTAAACTAACACTTCTGTGTTGTAAATTCTTCTGGGATATGACATTTCACTGTCTTAATAGCATCTTTTGTTGCATAAAAGTCATATTTCAGTAAGCTTGCCACTAACTAAAATTCAGTATTTGTTTATGATTCTGTTCTGTGGTTTTGAGACAAATTCTTATAGTCATAGTGTTGTGCATATAATAAAGTGTTCAAACCTGACATGTTCCATCTGATGAGCTTAGAAGAATTATTTATTTATTTATTTATTTATTTATTTA
>NW_008333884.1:2598988-2642349 GCF_000622305.1 Nannospalax galili
TGAGATGAGGTCTCACTAAGTCACCCAGGTTGGTCTCAAACTCATAATCCTCCCGGTTCAGCCTCTCTAGTGCTAGGATTACAAGTGTGTACCATCAACTCTTGGCTTCTTTGATAGATTTACCTCTCTTAGTAGAATTGCTAGGTCTGAGGTTAGGTGAAATACTGTGTGTGTGTGTGTGTGTGTGTGTGTGCGCGCGCGCGCGCGCCAGAAGTTGATGTCATGTGCCTTTCTCTTTTGCTGTCTGTCTTATTTTTTGAGATAGTATCTCTCACTGAATCTGAAGCTTGCCTATTCTGGCTGACTGGCAAGCCCCCAGATCTGCCTGTCTCAGCAGCCCAGCACTAGAATTATAGTTATTGATGGGGCTTGAACTCAGGTCCTTCACAGTGGCACAGCAAACTCTTTACACACTGAGCCATCTTCTCAGCCCACCTTGCTTTTTTAATTGAAACATAGCATCTGTACTGCCTATATCATTTTATAAAGTGAACATCCCTATGAGGCCATCTCTAGGTCATGAGTGGGGTTTTGGCCCACACTGGACTTTCACTTCTAGGAGCTAAGTCTTGAGTAAGTGATACTAGCAGGGAAAGGATGTTGGAGCCACGCATTACTATCATGGAGGCTCAGACTGTTGCAATCACCATGGCCGTTTTACTTGAGAATCTCCCACCCTCCCAGTGATGCTGAGCTATGACACACTTTTCCAGCAAGTTTGTTTCTGCATTAGTCAACCAGATTCGTGGCTTTTATTTATTTATTTTTTAATCTTTTTGAGACAGGGTCTCCTTGTAGCCCCAGGTGTCCTGGAACTCACTATGTAGACCAGGCTGGCCTCGAACTCACAGAGATCCGCCTGCCTCTGCCTCCCAAGTGCTGGGATTAAAGGTGTGCACCACCATGCCTGGCTGATTTGTGGCTTTTAACCAAAGAACCCTGTTGGATAGTGTACTTGATCAGCAACTAGAACCAAAATTATCCATAGTGTATACCTCTCACATTGCTGAAGGGCTAGCTGCCTTTAACCAACCTCTAAGTTTTTATATGACTCTATTGAGTGACCCTAAGCCTTTGCATATGCTAGGCAGTGCATTACCATTGAGCCTCTTGAGACCCATGACTCCACTTGGACAGTGCTATTCATGGGATGACTAGGTCAACTCTCAAGTAGGCAGTCAGTTAACTGGAAAAGTTTACAACAGGTTGGGAGTAGACTGGTAGATACGCTTGCCTAGGATATACAAGCCCCTGAGTTTGATCCTAACTGCCACCTCCCCCACCTCAAAAAAAAAAACCTAGCAGCAAACTACTTCAAACATCTGGGTTTGGTGAGGTTCTTTTTTCCCTTCCTTCCATTAAATTCAGTTCCCTGTTTTAAGGCAGTTTTCTCTCAGTCCCCAGTGGCAAGCTAATAGAGAATACTGGCTTAATTTAGAAGGCAAAATGTAGGCGTGTGTTATATTTTCTGGACTTCATTTTTGGAGCTCAAGTTACCCCTCTTACTTTGTGATAGACATCATATTAGGTGAGGAGGTAAGGGGGTGCTGGATGTAGGGGTCAGAAAACCAGGGTTCCATCTAAAGCAGTTCTCCCCCACCATCACGGGGACCGTGTGTTCTACAAGATTTCTATTTAAATCACTCTGAATATGGTAAAAAAGGAAATTAATTCTCTTCTGGTTTCTTTTCTTTTTAATGTCATCAAATTACACATACTAGTGACAGGGAATGACCCAATTTCAACTGGTCTCTGAATCGTCACAGTGCTTGTCCTTGTTAATGTCAGAGTCTGGGAGAGTATTTGATCGAGGAGAAGGTGCCACTGGTGAAGCTGGCCCAGGAAAGGTCAGAGATGAATGTGAAATTATTTCAAACCCCCATAGTAAGTATCAGCCTGGGCTGTTTCATAGTCCATGTGGCTGCCCGTGTTGTCCCAGCTTTCATTCTGATGTCCCCAGTGGCCCTTTATCAGAACTGATTCCTGCACTGGCCTTTTTCCACCCACCATTTCTAACTCTGCTGGGCATCGAGGGACTTCCTCATTTCCAGAAGCCACTTCTCAGAGACCCTTTACCCCAACCTAGACACACAGACCTCTCTTCACTGCCTGGGTTTGATCCAACCTTACACTTTTTTTTTTTTTTTGGTCTTTTGAAACAGGGTCTCTCTGTAGCCTCAGCTGTCCTGGAACTCACTATGTAGACCAGGCTGGCCTTGAACTCCCAAAGATCCGCCTGCCTCTGCCTCCCCAGTGCTGGGATTAAAGGCATGTGCCACCACGCTCAGCCCAACCTTACACTTTTAACTTGAGCTAACTAGTTCTTACAGTGAAGTAATCTATCTTTATCCACTGGAGCAGGTGTGATGACACTCGGAACTGAATGTGTTGCTTATAAACAACAGAAATATGTTTCTTGTGGTCTGGAGGCCCAGAGGTTTAAGATGGAAGGATGGGTAGATTCAGGGTGTGGTGAGGGTCTCTGTCATGCTTCATAGACTGTGCCTTCCAACTGTGTTCATGTGGTGAAGGCCACTGAACTCCATGGGCTTCTGGGGTTTTATTGTTTCTTGTTTGTAGTGCGGTGGGGTGGGAGATGAAATCCAAGGCCTCACCAGGCTATCTCCAGCCCTCTGTGACCTCTTATTTATTTATTAATTTATTTTAAAAAACATTTTATTTATTATTTTTGTTTTACATGTATAAGTGTATTACTTTTATGTATGTAAGTATACCTCTGTCATGCGATGCCCATGGAGGTCAGAAGAGGGTGTGGATCCCCTGGAACTGGAGTTACAGATGGTTGTTAGCTGCCATATGGGTGCTGGGAACCAAACCCGGTCCTCTGCAAGAGCAACCAGTGCTTTTAACTGCTAAACCATCTCTCCAGCCTCCTAATTTCTTTGTTATATGTATGTATAAGTTTATATGTTTGTGCATGTATGTAGGCCAGAAGTAGACACCAGATGTATTCCTCAGTTGCTTCTGACCTTATGTTTTGAGACAGGGTCTTTCACTGAACCTGAAGCTTGTTGATTTTGCTAGTTTAAGCTGGCCAACAAGCCCCAGAAACCCTCCTGTCTCTGCCTCCCTAGTGTTGGGATTACAGATGTGCACCACAATACCCTGCTTTTTTATATGGGTGCTGGGGATCCAAACCCAGGTCATCCAGCTTCCATGGCAAACACTTTACCAATTGAGCCATCCCCTCGGCCCCCAAGGGTATCTTTTATAATGACACTAATCCCATTCATGAGGGCTCCAACCTCTATGGCCTAATCACCTCCCAAAGACTCCATCTTCTAATACTGTGACTTTAGGGATTACAATTTCAATGTGAAGAGCCTAGCAGTCTCTTGGGTACCACTAAATAGGTCTCTGCTATGCTGATTTTGCTAGGCTAGAGCTGCAAGTGGTTGTGGACATGGTAAATATGCCAAAATTGCTTCTGTAGGCCGAGTGCCATATGGGGACCCCACGTGGAAGACAGCTTTGGTCTGTGTGGTTTGTTATGGAAGTTTGCTAACAAAGGATGGGAAATATCTTACTTTAACCTTTTCAATGTTTAACAATGATGTCTGGTTTGATTTTGGTTGTTTTTGTGTGTGCATGTGTGTATGTGTTTTTGAGATAGGATCTTGCTATGATGCAGGCTGGCCTGGAACTCAAAATCCTGCTCAGCCCCCTAGTGCTGGGATTATAGGCATGTGGCACCATCCTGGCTACCACTATGGTTTCTAAGTGACTGGGGCAGAGATAGATCCTCAGAGGTGCACCTCTTATGATTGTGCACAGAAGTACTCTGGGACTGCACTGGGCTGGGCTCAGACTCCCCGCACCTCAGCCTCAGGTTCTGGTGTCAAGGGGGAACTGAGTCACCTTCAGTAGAGTGATTGGGAACTACTAATAATTTAGCAGAGTGGGACAGGTGGGAATGCAAAGGCCCTATCTGGAATTGAAACTGCCATTATAAAATTGAAAGTCTCCACCAGGCTCACGCAGTGAGGTCAGGGTGGAAAGGACAGACCAGGGGGACAGCCAGGACTCAACTGTGGACTAACCTCGCATTGTGCAGACCTGATGTCTAGAGCCCAGACCAGCCTGGCAGGTCAGTGGCTTGCACTGTGTGAACCAAGCTCTACTAACAGATACAGAACACAGACCCTTATGGTGTTGGTGTTGGCCTGGGGAACAGACAGCAATAGAAGCAAGTCTGCATGTTAGAAGAAGCTGGAGGTGGATGCCCAGTGAGTGCCCAGCTGGACATGGAACCTGTGGGGGTGCCGGTGTTGAAGTAGAGACATAGCTGCAAAGCATGGGAGGTGGGAATCCCTACAGACCGTTTGCAAGGGGCCACCAGGAGGTAAAGTGATCCTGACCAAAGGGCAAGGCCAGTAATAGCCATCTCAGAACAGATCTTTTTGTTTGTTTGTTTGTTTGTTTTTTGAGACAAGGTTTCCCTGTAGCCCCAGCTGGGGCTATGTAGACCAGGCTGGCCTCAAACTCACAGATATCTGCCTGCCCTGCCTCCCACGTGCTGGAATTAAAGGTGGGCGCCACCATGCCTGGTCAGAACAGATCTTTAGGAGTGAAGAGAACAAAGCCTCCAAGGGGAAAGGGCTGGACCAGAGCCAGAGGTTGTGAGCCAGTGGGAGCACAGCTGGAAGGCTTAGAGGTAGAGGCCTCAGGCTGCAGGTTTTCGTGCTGATTCTCTGACTTCCTCTCTCTGTGGCCCTTCTGTGGGCCTCAGCTTCCTCATCTGTAAAATGGAGTAAGAGAATCTGAGGCACCACTGTGAGCATCTTGAGAGGTCAGTCAGCAGTGCCCTCAGCTCATGAGAGGTGGCTAGTGTTAAAATGGATATCCCCAGTTTGCCTTAAGAGTGTCCTTTTGCTCTTTGCACCTGTGAGTGGGGTTCATGCTCAGGGTCACTGCTGTCTGATTGCACCTTGTGTCGCACGGCCCCTGTGCTCTCCTTGTTTTGAGACTGCTGAGTGCTTCAAATTGGATGCAATACTCAGCTTCATCATCAGATTTCTGATGCATCTCTTCTGCCTGGCCTCTGTTCTCTTTCATCTTTAAGTTGTTTACTTTGTATTGCATTTAGCCCCTGAACTGCTACCAGCCCTCCTTGAAATAGGCAGTTATACATTTGGAAAGCATAAATACATTCTAAATCACACACCAACTCAATGTGAGAGAATGTGCAGCCTATCCATATTCCATTTTTTCTGAGGTAAGAGTTGAGGCAGTAAAAGGGTCTGCCCCAGAACAGGTGAGCATGTGTTCCCTTCCCTATCTCCACAGCAGAGGAAGAACTGCAGGGATTCTGAGTGGTTTTTTTTGTGGTCCTGAATATTGAACCACAAGCTCTCTGCCCTTGAGACATATCCCTAGCCCTGGAACTGCAGATATTCTGGCTGTGAAGATGAACTCTTGGGAGTTCAGTAGCCTCAGTCTAATCATGCCTCGCACTGTGCTAGGTCCTTAGTAGATGCTAGAATGCTACTAAGGATGAGTATTGCCATTGTGGGAAGCTGAGCCAGTGAACTCTGCTAACATGTTCTGAGAACATGCACCCTTAGGGTGCTGGATTGGGGTTTGGGGATGGGCCTGGCAAGTGGTAGGAGCTGGAAGCTCAGATAGCAAAGGGCTATCTAGGGTGCAGGTATGGTGGAAGAAAGGTTGTGGAGGAGGTAGGAAGATTTCCTGGAGAATCAGTATCCTTTTGGGGGCCACATGAAGGACATACAGAGAATGTCCCCAGGACATCATCCCAGTCTGCAAGCTCACCAGCACATGTGTCTAAGTGATCTTGTGCTATCATATTATAATGTAACCACCGGCACTTACTGGCATCAGCAGAAAGTATTTATTTCTCGGTCTGTGAGTCAGATGAGGTTTCACTGATCTGGGCTGTGAGCTGTGGCTGGCTTCATACTGTGAGTGGGTTTTCAAATCTATTCCATGTGTCTCTGAACCCACTTGGACCAGTGATCACACAGGCTAGCTAGTCTCAGGGTGATAGGCAAGAGTGAAGGAGTTAGCTCAGTCACACAGCATATGTCAGACCATTTCACAGGCCTATCCACGAGTATCCCATTGGCAAAAGCAAGTCATGTGAACAAGTCAAGGGACAGGGAACTATGCTTCCCACCAAAAGAACATTGCAGGGTGTGGCTGTTGAGTACTGCTTCAGGGGGTGAAAAGTTGAGAGCAGTAATTCAGCTCCTTTATGGTGCTGGTCATTCAATCACTGAGTAAACACTATTGAAAGTCTCCAGTGTGCCAAGTTCTGTAGCTTCTGGGGAGCAGACTCAGTTCTTCTCTGGTGGAACTTACATTTCAATAATGGGAGAACCCATTATTGATGGGTTACCTCTCCCATTAGTTATTTAACCACATTTGTGATAATCATTACAAGGCACAATAGGTATCAAAGAGCCCTTCCTTCTCCATGGAGGAAGAGGTGGTTGAGCTCAAACTGAAGAGTTACAGTTCTTTAATAATTAGGCAAGGAAACTGGGCCTGCTGGTGCATACCTGTAATCCCAGTAACTCAGAGGCTAAAGCAGGAGGGTTATGAGTTCAAGGTTAGCCCGGACTTACATAATGAGACCCTGGCTCAATATGTGTGTGTGTGTGTGTGTGTGTGTGTGACACACACACACACACACACACACACACACACACACACACACATTTATGACCAGGCATGGTGGTGCATGCTTTTAATCCCAACACTAAACAGGCAGAGGCAGGCAGGGATCTCTGTGAGTTTGAGGCCGGCCTGGTCTACATAGCAAGTTTCAGGACAGCTGTGGTTATAGGGAGACCCTCTCTCAAAATTAATAAAAACAAAAAAGTATATATAAGATGAAATAGTATATATAATAAGATGAGTATATATATATGTATATATAATATAATAAAAATTAGGCAAGAAATCATTAAGAAGTTTAAGCTGGGCTGACAAGATGGCTCAGTGGAGAAGGCACTTGCTGCCAAGCTGGTCAACCTGGGTTTAGTCCCCAGAATCCCCGTAATTGAAAGAGAGAACTGGCTCCTGCAAGTTGTCCTTTGAGCTCTGCCATAGTGTGCATGTGTGGGCACATACATAAATAAACAAATGTAAAAAAAGTTAAAAAGCAAGAAAAAAAAGTTTAAGCTTAGTGCTGCCATAGAGAGAGGGAGAAAGAAATCAGTTCAGTGACATAGTCCAGACTAGTCAAAGTGTTGAATGAAAAACTGTCCTACACCCAAGGGCTGGAGAGATGGTTCACTGGTTAAGAGCACTGGCTGCTCTTGAAGAGGACCTGAGTTTGGTTCCCAGCACCCGCATGGTGACTAACAACTGTCTGTTACTCCCGGTCCAGGGGATCTGAGCTCTCGTCTGGTCTCCATGGGTATTGCAAGTATGAGTGCACTTACATACATGCAGATAAAACACTCATACACATAAATTTAAAAAAAAAACCTCTCATCCAGCCACATTATCCTTCAAAAATGAAGCTGCGATTGAAACATCCCAGATTTTAAAAAAACCAAAAACTGAGAAAATTTGTCATTTGGCAGACAGTCCTGTGAGGAATGCTGAAGGGAGTCCTTTGGGCTGGACCAGAAGGGTACTAGAGAGCAACTCAAATCCATGTGAGAAATAAAGAGCACCTTTCAAGGTATGTCTTGTTTATAATTCTTCTATCTGATTAAAAAGAGTTCTGTAGGGCTGGCGATATGGCTCAGTGGTTAAGAGCATTGATTGCTCTTGCAGAGGACGCAGGTTCAGTTCCCAGCACCCACATGGTGGCTTACAACCATCTGTAACTCCAGTACCAGGCTATCCAGTGCCCTCTTCTGGCACCAAGGGCATTCATGACATGGGTGTACTTACATGCATGCAAGCAAAACACACACATAAAATAAAAATAATAAATACTAAAATTAAAAAAAGCATTACATGAAGAAGTATAAAACTGTTGGTAGCCTATGCCATGCAAAGGTAATTTATATGACAATAATGGCCCAAAGGAGAGGAGAGCGAAGAGAACTGTAGTCATGTGTCATCATAGGTCCAGACTCTCAGAAGTCCATTGCTAGGCAGTTTATACTTGTGTGAACATTACAGAGTGTTGAGATACAAACCAAGGTGGCTACAGCATCAGTAGGTGATGCAGTTGTACACTGTTGTGCATGTGGTCCATGTTGACTGAAACAACGTAATGCAGCACACAACCGTGTAGTAGAACAAAGCTTTGCATTCTACTGAAACTCAGCATTAATCCTGACTTATACTTAAATTAAAATGTTAATTGTATGGGCTGAGAATGTGGGTCACTGGTAGAACACTTGCCTAGCATGCGCTGGGTTCTGGATTTGATCCCCAGCACATACCATACTCACACACACGCACACACTCACGCATACACGCATGCACACACACTCTATAATTATAATCTCTAACTATAATATCTAAGGCAATAAGTGAGGAATTAGCATAAACTGTAATAAAAGATAATAAATTAGAAGTTACGTTGGAAACTAATACAGGGCCAGTGAGATGGCTCAGTGGGTAAAGGCACTCAGTGGGTAAAGCCTGATGACCTGAGTTCAATCCCTGGAACCCACGTGGTGGAAGGAGAGAACCAATTCCTGAAAGTTGCCCTCTGACCTCCACATATGCACCATAGCACATTCAAGATAAATTTTAAAATTTTTCAATAGAAAATATCTAACACAAAATAAGGCACAAAGGAACAACTTAGAGACAAAGAGACAGAAAACAGAATACAGATAACAAAATTGCATAAATTCTGTCTCCAATAAAAAGGTAGAAATTGGCAGAATGGATTTTTATACAAGGTATTATTTGCTGGAGATATAACTATAATAGATGATGCATTTTAGATTCAAAGACAGAAACAGGTAGGAAGGCCAGGTGTGGTAATGCATGCCTGTAATCCCAGCACTTAGGAGGTAAAGACAGGAGAATCAAGAATTCATGGCCATTTTTAGCTACATAGTGAGTTTGAAGCCAAATGGGGCTACATGAGACCCTGTCTCAAACACACACAGATACACACACTATAAAAAAAAAAAAGAGAGAGAGAGAGCTGAAATGGCTATAAAATAATCAGACAGAATAGATTTTAAGACAAAAATTGTGTTTGGGGATGTAGCTCAGCGGTAGAGTGCCTGCCTAGCATGCACGAGGTGAACACTGGGAAAAAAAAAGACAAAAATTGATTACTAGACAGACCAGGAAGAGTCTCAGTGGGTAAGGGTGTCTGCTGTGCAAACGTAAGGGCCTGAGTTCAATCCCCATCACCCTTGTAAAAGTTGAGCATGGCCCTGCATGCCAATAACCTCAGTGCTGCAGGCAGAGACCAGAGGATCCAGGGAGCTCACTGGCCAGACAGCCTAGCCAAAATAGGGAACTTCAGGTTCAGTGAGAGACCTTGTCTCAAGGGAATAAGGTGAAGAGCAATAGAGAAAGACAGCTGACATCCTCCTCTGACCTGTCCATGCATGCAGATGGGTGTGTGCACCCACAGTGATATGTGCACACACATGCACCCCACACGTTGCTACTGGAGATGAATAAGGACATTTTATAATGACCAAAAGGTCAGTCTGTCAGAAAACTACATCAGTTATAAACATTTGTGTACCCAATAACAAGCCCCCAAAATATAGACAGCAAAATTAACAACAATAATGGAAAAATAGGAAACTCAACAATAGTAGTTGTAGACTTCCAGGTCTTCTACTTTTATTGTTATTTTTTCTTCTTTTTGAGACAGGTCTCCCTGTAACCCCAGCTGGCCTGGAACTCTCTATGTAGACCAAGCTGACCTCTGTCTCACAGAGATCCACCTGCTTCTGCCTCCTGATCGCTAGGATTAAAGTTGTGCACCAACATGCCCAGCTCTGTTTTATTTTTTGAAACAGGGTCTTATTGTGTAGTGCATACTGGCCTTCAACTTATTCTGTGACCCAGACTTGCCTTGAGTTTGAAATCCTTCTACTTCAACCTCCTGAATATGGGATTACAGACATGGGCCACTATGCCGGACTTCAAAGTCTCATTTGCAATGATGGATACAATATAGGCAGAGGATCAATAAAGAAATAAAAGACTTGAATAACATTATAAACCAAGTAGGCTTAATAGACATCTACAGAAGACTCCACCCAACAGCAGCAAGCTCTTCCTAAGTGTACATAAAGCATTATCTAGGAGAGACTACATGTTAGGATGTAAAACAAGTTTCAATAAATTTAAAAATACTGAAGTCATACAAAGTGTGTTTTCTAAAACCTGGAACCTAAGTTAGGAAATAAAAACTAAAGGAAATTTGGAGAATTTAACAAATATGTAGAAAGCAAATTAATTCCTAATTACTAAAAGAAGAAGAAACCACAAGAGAAATTACAAAGTACTTTGAGATGAATAAAAATGAAAATCTAACATTCTGAAGCTTACAGAGGGCTGGTGAGATGGCTCAGTGGTTAACATCACATACTACTCTTGCAGAGGACCTGGGTTCAGTTCCTAGCACCCACACTGGGTTGCTCATAACCACCTGTGACTCCAGCTCCAGGGCATCCAAGCCTTCTTCTGACCTCCTTGGGTACCCACACTCAGGTGCACCTACACACACACAGACACACACAGACACACACACACACACACACACACACAGATAATTAAAAATAAAACAAAACTTTAAAGCTTATGGGATCTATTGCTGAGACGGTCTATATTAAAAAAGACCTAAGTCAATCATTTTCTGCTGTAAGAAACTAGCAAGGATGCAACAAACTAAATCCAAAGCAAATAGAGGGAAAGAAGTAATAAAGATTAGAACAGAAAAAAATTGAAATAGCGAATAAAAAGGTCATGGATTGTATGACTCCATTTATATGCAACACCTAGAATATGCAAATTCACAAAACAGAAAGTAGATCTGTCTTTTCCAGGGCCTGAGGAGAGAGGATGGAGTGACTGCTAATGGTTTCTTTCTGGGGTATTGAAAGTGTCCTGAAATTCAATTGTGGGGATAGTTGCACACTATGAATATACTAAACCCACTGGGCTGTAAACTTTAAAAGGGCAAGTTCTATGATTTGTGAATTGTAGCTTGTAGCTCAATAATGGTGCTAACAAAATAATTTTTTTTTTTTTTTTTTTTTTTTTGTCTTTTTGAGACAGGGTCACCCTGTAGCCCCAGTTGTCCTGGAACTCACTATGTAGACCAGACTGGCCTTGAACTCACAGATATCTGCCTGCCTCTGCCTCCCACTGAATGGGATTAAAGGCGTGTGCCACCATGCCTGGCTCAAAATAAATTTTTAATGAAGTTAATTAGGTAAAAAGATTATATTAGGGTCCCCACAAGCCTGAGGGCAAAATGTGACATTATGTGACATACAGAGGCCCTAGGCAGGTAAGAAAAGATTTTGATTATATCTGAACAGAAGTAGGAAGCCACTGTGGGGCTTTCAAGTGGGCCAGTTCCATGATGCCAGGACTGGCCTTTTGAGAAGCTTACTGTGACAGTAATGAGGGTCACAGCCTGCAGAGGTGCAGGAAAGGAGCTGGGAGATAGCAGTAACCCAGACATGAGGAACTGCATTTCCGGGAGGCTTGGTGTCCATGGTCACTCTGCTAGAGGGAGACAGACCTGGGAATCTGCCTGTGACATAGAACCTCTGCTCTCCTCAGTGCTGGTCTGAATGCCCCAAGTCTTCCTAGCTCAAGTTGCAGGGATGGCAAGGAAGTAGGCAGCATATGAAGCAGGCCACCAAGGACTTGGGGCTAGCCAAGGCTGGTTTCAAACAGAGATTGAGCAGAAAGGAATTCATCGCCAAGGCACAGGAGTAGTTTGCAGAAGCTGAGGACAATTTGATCACCCAGGCTCTGGAGGACTGAACAGAGCACATATTCTAGAGGGAAGCTAGGAGCCTCCTCTTTGCCTGGTGTCTCCCTCGGGCATCATCGAATTGGCCACCTGCTCTTCTGCCCCGCAGACTCTCTGTTTCTCATGACTGGACACATGGGAAAATGGCCCCTCTGTCAGTTTCTAAGCCTGCCTTATTCTGGCTGGGACAGTAGTTAAATGAGGCTGTCTTAGCCCATCCCCCAGTGGGTCTCCCCCCTTTTTTGGTGTTAGAGATTGAACCCATGCCCTCATGCATGCTAAGCATGTGCTCTACCACTGAACTACACCCTAGCCCCCAATTTCCCAAGTTCTTAAGAGCAGGACCTGGATGTGCTGATTTGGCCTGGGTACAGACTGGGAAAGATTCAATAGGCCTGTGGGCACTAGGTGGTGACAGAGCTTCTGGGGGCATGCCTGGTGGTGTCTAGGCCATCAGACTAGATGCCAGGTTACCTTTCTTTTCCCCCCTTGATTTACTTATTTTATGTGGCTGTTTTGCCTGCATGTATGTACGTGCACCACATGAGTGCAGTGCCCATGGAGACCAGAAGAGGGTGTCAGATACCTTGGAACTGGAGTTATGGATGGTTATTAGCTGCCATGTGGGTGCTGGGAACTGAACCCAGGTCTTCTGCAAGAGCAGCCAGTGATCTTAACTGCTGAACCATCTCTCCAGCCACCATGTTACCTTATTTGAAGTCCCCTCCCTCACCCCTGTTTGATAACTCAGTGTCCCCATTAGTCTGCCCCTGGGAACTAATTACACATAACCATGCCAGGCTTTGTCAATTGAATTCACTTGCAGACACAGTCTCCTGTCTGTCATCCTTCCCCTTCATTTTCAGCCCTTAACTGGGCAGGTAAGATTCTAGAATTTATAGTCTTAATACCTTTGTGAATTATTAGTTCCCCCAGAAAAGAAAGGCCCGGTTTATGTCCTCCTGAAAAACTTGCTGAAAAGGCCCCTGTCTGGCTGTTGTCTCCTTTTCACCTGCTGTTTGAAATGCCATAGTGCTGATTCAGGTGTGCAGAGCCCTGGTGATCATGGAATAAATAGGCTTGTGATTGCTGACTGAAGTGGGATGGGACCCGTCTGTGAAGCCCGTGGGAGGCTGTGTGAGGGGCACCTGCCCACACTGCCCTGCTGTTTCCTGCCCTGGCTCATCCCTCATCTTTTAGCGCCACCTTTTCTATGGGGACACCAGGGTCAGGGGACCCGCTGGGGCCAGGCCCTTCGTGCTGGGGGCCGTGTCTCCAGTCCTGAGCAGTGCATTGATCTCAGCTGGGGCTTTCTCTCTTGCTGGGGAAAGCAAGGCGTGGAAGTCCTTCAGTCAGCCACTGCTCTCAGACATCAGAGGGGGACAGGGACAGTTTGAATGCAGATGTGGTTCTGAGGGCTCTTTTGCTTTGAATTCCTGCAGCATTTAATAAAGAGGCCACACAGTTTGCTGTCTCATTATTCATGGCTGGATGCTGTTGTCTTTCTAGAATGTTGCCTCCAATACTAATTGCCAGCGGTGTACAGGGAGCTAGTGTTGGCTAACACAGCCACTAACCTCTGCATTTAATTTGCTGCCACCAAGTGAAGGGAGTGGGACAGACTGTGGTGGAAGCATTTATTAGGTGATAAAACCTCTCAGGTCAGCTGGCCAGGGAGGGTAGTTTTTTCCCTGTGCAGTCACATATAGCCGGTTAGAGTGATGGTGAGTACCTGGCTTCTGATCGCTAGGACCTTCTTTATCCCAGGACCCAAATGTCCTCACCCTTTCAGGCAAAAATTGTATCTTCTGCTTTGCTGGTTTTCCTCTCTGTTATCCATCCATTTACTTATCTATCGAGTTATTCCTCCATCATGTTCAATATAGAAACTGAGAATGCCTAGAGAATATTCTTCCACATGTCTTATATATAAGAAATATAGAAATATGTTTTTATAATAAAAAGATAAAGTAGGTGCTATATACTAGACCTTTGTATAGATACTATGTATTTATAAATGTGTGTATGTACATATAGACACACTGTCTATATATGCATATGAACATATGTAATTAAATAGAGGCCCATAGAAATAAGGTCAGAAAAAAATACATATTAGGCCTGGAGGGATGACTCAGCAGTTAAGAGTACTTCCTGCTCTGCCAAAGGACCTGAGTTCAGTTCCCAGCACCCACATTAGGCAGCTCACCTAACCACCCTTAATTCCAGTTCTAAGGGATCTGAGGTCCTTTTCTGGCCCACACAGGCACCTTCCACACATGGCATACACTCACACACAGACACATACACATAAATTTTATATATATGTCAAAACCAGGGGGAGAATATATAGTATATATTCAGGCCATAGAGCAATATACAGTTTATTATGTTTGAATCAAACTTTTAATGCTCAGCTGATGGATAAGTCAAGGCACGAAAAAAATATTAGTGGCATGGTTGATGTGGTCCTTAAGGAAAAAGGACATCAGAGCTAAATGCTCTCAGCTGGGTAGTCACCTATGGGACTCTCAGTGGGCAGGAATCTATGTGGTGTGCAGAAAATATGTAGGAAAATGTGGCATGTACATGTCATTGCTCTACTCCTGCTCCCATGGCAGACATTACTAATCTATCCCTTTCCCTCTGAGTCCAGATGAGCCTTACTGCCTTTCAAAGTATAATATTCCAGGCAGCCATTGCTACTAATTTAGTCTGCATGCTGGATGAAGCCTGCTTGCTCTTCCAGTGTGAGAGGTGATGGCAGTATTGGAAGTGATGAGGGACTTCTGAGTGGAAAGCCACCTTAAGTTTCAGCAAGTCCTCTGTGGGGGTGACACTAGTGGATACATTCTGACTGCTGGGGGTGTGGTGAGGAAGAGCTGGGAAACCAAGCAGGCCCCCATGTGGCTGGAGAGTAACAGAGGCCCCAGGAGAGTGTGCAGCCTCTTTGTTTCCCCCAGCCCATCAGCTCGGGGCAGACCAAGCTTTCAACAGACCCTAGCTCGGCTGTGCTGACCCTCTTCCACTTGTCCAGTCTGCCATCCAGAGGGACCCCATGAAGCTAGTTAACAGAGTAAGACCACCACCACGTTTTTGATGTTTAAAACCTGTTTGTTGCCAGGCGTGGTGGCGCACACCTTTAATCCCAGCACAGAGACAGAGGCAGGCAGATCTCTGTGAGTTCAAGGTCAGCCTGGTCTACATAGTTCCAGGACAGCTGGAGCTACAGGGAGACCCTGTCTCAAAAAGACAAAAAAAACAAACAAACAAAAAACAAAACAAAACAAAAACAAAAACAAAAAAAAACCCCGTTTGTCACATATCATGCGTAAGGTTTCTTTGAATACTTTTAGTTGTGGGTCTGTTTTACTCATTTTTCTCTTCTTGAGCCCTTTTTTCCTCCCTCCCTCCCTTCCTTCTTTTCTTTCAAGACATGTAGTCCAGGCTGGCCTTAAATTCACTGTGTGCAGAGGATAGCTTTGAACTCCTGATCCTCATCTCTCTACCTCCCAAATGCTGGGATTACTATCATACTCAGCTCTCTTGAGCTTTTGTGTGTATGTATGTATGCTCATTTGTATGTGTGTGTGTGTGTGTGTGTGTGTGTGTGTGTGTGTGTGAGACAGCAGGCTTGTAGAAGTCAGAGAACAACATTAGGTATCAGTCTCTACCTTCCACAGTTCGAGACAGGGTCTCCGTTGTTTTTCCACTTAGTACACCAGGCTAGCTGACCCACCAGCTTCCCAGGTAAAATGGTTAGTTATTGTCACCTTGACAGGATCTGAACTCACCTAGGAGAAAGCCTTCAGGCACACCTATGAGGGATTATTTAGATTAGGTTAGTCTCTGGCCAAGCCTGTGAGGGATTATCTTCTTTAGGTTAATCGGGGTGGGAAGACCCACCCTCATAGTGAGTACAGATTTCTTGGACTTGGTCCTAGACTGTGTAAACTGGAAGAAGCTAGCCGAGCAGGGCCATTGTCTCCCTCTGCTTCCTGACTGTGGGTGCAAAGTGACCAAGGGCCTCAAGCTCCTGCCTCTACTTCTCCACCATGATAACTGTGAGCACAAATAAACCCTTCCTTCCATAAGTCGCTTTTGGTCAGG
This sequence comes from Nannospalax galili, assembly GCF_000622305.1. NCBI lineage: Eukaryota > Metazoa > Chordata > Mammalia > Rodentia > Spalacidae > Nannospalax > Nannospalax galili. Next base: position 2,615,019 of record NW_008333884.1, read on the forward strand.
CATTTTACCACAACAACGAGACAAGTAGCTAAGACATGGGGATTCTCCTGTCTCTTCTTCCCATCGCCCCATAGGAGTGTGGCATGCATCTGGCTTTTACATTAATGGGTTCTGGGGATTCAGAGTCAGGCCCTCATACCTACATGACTAGCACTTTTACTCACTGAGCCATCTCCCCAGCATTCTCTTGAGCTTTTTTTTTTTTTTTTTGTCTTTTTGAGACAGGGTCTCCCTGTAGCTCCAGCTGTCCTGGAACTCACTATGTAGACCAGGCTGGCCTCGAACTCACAAAGATCTGCCCCTCTGCCTCCCAAGTGCTGGGATTAAAGGTGTGAGCCACCACGCCTGGCCCCTCTTGAGCTTTTTTTTTTTTTAAATATTTTATTTATTATTTTTATTTTATGTGTATGAGTATATTGCCTGCTTGTAAGGGAGTGCACCAGTGTCGTGCAATGTTGTGGAGGTCAGAAAAGGGCTTCAGATTCCCCTGGAACTGGAGTTAAAGATGGTGTGTAGCCACCATGTGGGTGCTGGGAATCAAACCCGCGTCCTCTGCAAGAGCAGTTGGTGCTCTTAACTGCTGAGCCTCTCTCCAGCCCCCTCTTGAGCTTTTTAAAGAGTTTTATTCACTAAGCTAGGGACTTTTTTCTCATGTGTATTAACTATCAAATTTTTTTCATACACGAGTCACCGTTTATCCCTTTTGCCTCTTTCTTACAAACCTTGCATGTACATAGATTAAGAAATTTAGCATTTATTTTCCTTTTTAAAGAGAGGGGATGCAGCAGCAACCGAGCCTGTGACTGGCAATTCCTGCTTAAGCATGTGGGTCCCTGTGGGCTCCTACTGAAGTTTCTCAGATCAACTCATGAGGTTCCTTCCTCCCCATGTTCACTCTAGGTACTCATCAGGAAGACCAGGGATGGTCAGAGGTGAAAATATGACCTCAGTGTGGGGCTTGGGAGATAGGCCAGGGTCTGGGATGAGGTAGGACAGCTCTAGGGGGTCCCTGGGGCATATATAGGTGGGTAATGCCAAGAAAGCAGGTCACATGTGGTGACAGAAGGTGACATACCATCCAGGGACCACGGAAGAAGCCCATGGTACTGGGGCTCCCTATGGGCTACACCAGAGAAGCCAAAGTCAGCCCAGGAATGAGCACCAGGGATTCAAAGGAAAGCAACCACTGCCCTGGCATCTCTGGGCCAGAATGCTGCTGGGCCAGGCCTCAAAGGGTACACAGTAGCAGACAGCTCTCCCCAGGGCTCAATCAGTTTCTCATGTGTGTACATCGTACTGCCTTCCCAGTCATGGGTAGGTGATTTTCTCAAGGGTCCTGATTGCAAATAAGAGCCCAACTCAAACTATCTGAAGCAAAAAGGGGAGTCTGTGTGTGGGCTTGACAACTTGGGAACCAAAATAGTGGGTCAGGCTTGGCTGCATCCAGCAGTTGATGATGTCTTTGGGCATATTTACCTCCATCTGTCAACTCCCTGAGCATCATTTTCAGACTGACTGTGTCTAAAAGGCAGCAAGATGGCCACGGGACTTCCTATGCCAGCACTATTGGCTCAGCTCACTTCCCATGTCCATCTCTACCCACTGTTAATTTCCCATGACAATGCTTTATAGACTAAGACACAATATGCCCCACTGGCTTCTCATGCCGACCTCTCTACCCACTGCTCATTTCCCATACCAGCACTGTTAGCACAGCCTTGAGCCAATCACTCTCTAGGGAGTTGGGGAGGGTGGTGGCTAACTTAGTAGGTCCTCAGTCATGTCCACCCCTAAGGAGAAGGAAGTAAAGGCCAGTTTCTCTTATCCAGAAAGATGACATGATTACTTTGGCCCAGAGAAGGAATGCTGGCAGGCAAGTTGGATATCCATGAGGTAGGGCCAGCAGAGGACCCTGGCCTTTGCTTTGGTAAAGGTAGAATTGTACCCCCAACCCAAAATGCACAGCTGTTGAGACCCTGGAGGCACAAGGTTAAGGCCCATGTCTGCTTAGCAGTGTGGTGGTACCCCCACAGTTCTGGGGCATGTGGAGTGTGAGCACTCGCATTCCGCATAAGGAATCCTAGACTTTCTGTGGACCCTTCACATGGAGCCTTTACAAAGCTGCTACTCAGAAGAAAAACAGCCTTTTCCAACATGCTTGTCCAGGGATGTCCAAGGTCATGCCAGTCTCCAGTACCATTTGGCCCTAGTCCCTCTCCTTGCTAGGGTTTTAGTGTCTTTGGGATGTTCAAATTGTCTCAAATCTTGGCTGGATTTTGGTGTCACCTGCAGTTTTTGAACAGTTCCATCTGGTGGGTCGCCCTGCCAAGGGAAGGACAGAGCAGCCAGGCTGGCCCCTGGCAAACAAAGCTTCTCTCTTTGGCTTCTGAGTACAGCACATGTGCACATCTGGTTCCTAGTACACCTGCTTTGTGGCTGCTGTATCCACGAACCTAGGGGACTTCCATCACATTCCCCTTTGCCTTACCACAGTATATGTTAGCACTTCTCAAATTTTTTTTTTTCATTTTTGTATTAGTTACTTTTCTTGCTACTATAACAAATACTCAAGAAAAACAACTTAAATGGGGAATTATTTATTTTAGCTCATGGTTTTAGAGGATTCAGTCCATAGTTATCTGGGCCCCATGCATTTGGATAGAACATCATGGCAGCAGGAACATATGGCCTTGAACTCACAGGGGTCCACCTGCCTCCGCATCACAAGTCCCTGGTAAAGGTGTACCACTGTACCTGACCAACAGAGGCTTTCTTTACTTCTTTTTTTAAAAATATTTTATTATTTTATGTGTACGCATATATTGCCTCCATGTAGGTAAGTGCACCCGTGTTGTGCAGTGCCTGCAGAGGACAGAAGATGCTGTTGGATCCCCTGGAACTGGAGTTATGGACAGTTGTTAGCTGCCATGTGGGTGCTGGGATTCAAACCCGGGTCTTCTGCAAGAACAGCCAGTGTTCTTAACCGCTGAGTCATCTCTCCAGCCCCTTTCTTTACTTCTTTAAATAGGGACAGAAAGAGGAAGGTAATGCAGGAAGGGATCAGGACAAGATCTATCAACCCCAGGACATACCCTATGATCTGCTTCATCCAGTGTGGCACCACCTCCCACTTTTTGCCATCTCCCAATAATACCATCCTGTTGTGAATCATGGGCTTAATCCATTGATTACATCCGAGCCCTCACATTTGAGCTTTATGGAAATGTCATCACAGACACACCCAAAGGTGTGCTCCCCTAATGCTCTAGGTGCTTCCTAATCCATTGCTTGAGAATGGAGGCTAACTATCACACTTTTTCTTTCTGTACTGGGAATGGAACTTAGGGCCTCTGCATGCTAAGCAAGGGCTCTGCCATTCAGTTGCATCCCAGCCCACTGATCAACATTTTTAAAAAAAAAATTATTATTTTTATTTTATGTGTATGAGTGTATTGCCTGCATTGGATCTTCTGGAACTGGAGTTATGAATGATTGCTAACTGCCATGTGGGTGCTATCGGACTCTGGTCCTCTGCAAGGGCAGCCAGTGCTCTTAACCGCTGAGCCATCTCTCTAGCCCCATGGATAAACATTTTTAGAAATTTTATTTTCTGGGACTGTAGAGATGGCTCAGCGGTTAAGAGTACTGACTGCTCTTGCAGAGGACCCAGGTTCGAAGAAACTTTGAGTATTTGTGACAGAGCATTATCGCCCATGAAGACTAAAATATTTGTCGTCTGGCCCTTCAAAAAAGTTACTTTTCCTAACCTTGGCTTACATGAAATATACAGAATCCTTGAAAATTACAAAAAATAAAAATAAAATTAAAAATTTTAAATATTTTATTATTTTTATTTTATGTGTATGAGTGTATTGCCTGCATGTATGTAAGTGCACCCATGTCTGCAGTGCCCCTGGAGGTCAGAGAAGGGTGTATTGGATTCCCTGGAACTAGAGTTATGCCATGTGGGTGCTGGGAACCTAACCCATATTCTCTACAAGAGCAGCCAGAGTGCTCTTTAACCCCTGAACCATTTCTCTAGGCCCCTGATCAATTTTTTAAAAAGACATGGTCTCCCTATAGCCCAAGCTGGCCTGGAACTCACTATGTAGACCAGGCTGGCCTTGAACTCACAGAGATTCACCTGCCTCTGCCTCCTGAGTACTGGGATTAAAGGCATGCGCTACCACGCCCGGCCCTTTTGTTGGATTGGAAAAGTGTGCCTTCCCCTTCACTTCTACTACAGCATCCTTGACCAAGATGCTACCAGCATCCTTGGGCTCCTTGGGACCCAGTTTGAGAAACCCTGGAACTGTCCACAGGTCTCTCTCCTTAACACCTGTTTTTATCCCTGTGGGCGTAAAGTTGACATCTTGCTGTGTTTTTCTTATCACCAAAACATTTTTTTTCCTTCACTAGATTGGGTTATGAAAAGATTAGCAGGTAGCTCCTTGTCACCTTCTGTCCCAAAGGCAGGCATCAGGATGTACCAGCCTCATCAGGTCCCTTTTGATGCCCTTGTGCTCAGCGAGCTGCCTTTGGGAGGCTGTTCCTTTATAGCTCTGGTCAGGTTATCAGGGCTTCTTCTTCCTGAGGAGCCACAGCCAGAGGCTCCACCCTTGGCAATGGAGGCTCTGGGAAGCTTTGTAATGCTGGCAGCCGAGGCCCTGCTGTGACTGGTAATATCTTAGAGAAATGTCTGGAATTTCTCTAGTTCTAACAAAAAAAAAATCTTTAAGTGCTGGCGTGGTAACATATTCTTGTAATCCCAACTTCTTGGGAGGTCGAAGCAGGAGGACTGAGAGTTCAAGGCCAGTTTGGGCTATACAGCAAGAGCCTGCCTCAAAAAAAAAAATCCTTGCATTTTGTATGTGTCCAGACTGAAAATACATCGCTGAAAGGATGCAGACCTTCCCCGAGGGCCTGCCTTGGATGGAAAATGTCTGTCCACTGCTGTTGCTGGTACATTGGTGGTGAGGTAGCCTTGCCCAGTTTCCCTCATCCGGGAGAGAGAATCCAGGCCTGGGTTTGGTTCCAGCTGGGCCTTCCCGAGCTGCCACTTATTAAGTCAAAGTGGTTCAAATGTTGTGAGGCACCTAGGTCGCCCCTGACAACCACCACGGGGAAGGCCCCCCTTCAGGCTCAACCTACTGGGGATGGTTGCATCCTGGTAGGTACTTCTGTCTCTCCTAGTTCTGATGACCTGGGAAACGGCCTTTGTATATCCTGGAGGCTGGCCAGTTCAGTCTTTTCCAGAACCTGCTTCCGGAGATGGGGTGCACTGGGCTGGGGGAGCTTTTGGTTAATGGGTCACAAAAGCTTGCCTCGCAGAGGAAAAGGTAAAGGCTGCAGGATAGCCAGGAGCCTCTGCCTCAGACAGGGCTGCTCTCTGTCCAAACCATCCTTCCAATACCCCAATGGACAGGGATGGATTTGGGGTGCTGGGTGGATGGCTCATGAGTTCTGGTGGAAAGTTGAGCAGCAGGTGGGCCAGGGGCCTGGTGGAGATTGGGGTGGGCTCCTTTGTCGGATGCTTGCTATACACAATGTTCTGTGTTGGAGTGAAAGAGGGGGCTGAACGTTTGTGCCCAGGCGCTCACTTTCGAGGTCAGCCAGCACAAAACTGTGAAAAGTCCCCAGATGACGGTGAGAAAGGGGCCAAAAACCCTAAGCAAAAATAAAACACTTAAGGGAAAGACAGTGCTGAGAATTCTGTGGTTTTTAAGCACCATAGATATGGGCTTTCAAAGCATTTTACCCGTCATTTGTTTTCATGGTGTTTTGTTTTGTCATGCAGGACCTTGTATTTTGATATATATTAGAACATTGATTTCCCAAATTGCCTTTTGTTTATACAAATGATGCGCTTTTCTACTTACGGTAGAGTTGGAAAGTTCGAGAACAAAAGTGCAAGTTGATTTAAAGGAAAACATGGAGTGAAGAATAGCAGGGCCTGTAGGGAAGGTGATGGTGTGGGAATGCCCAGGGCTTGGGATCTGCTTGCTGGAGCTCAGAGGTGAGAAAAGGAAAGGCTCCCCACCCCCCAAGAGCCATCTGCTGGGGAGGGGCAGGGCCAGAGGGTAGAGATAGGAGGGTGGGTCTAGACAGATTGGTGGATCTTGGTGTTGTCCACTTAGGTTGTAATGGATGAGACCTGTAGGGACTGGAGGGAGAGTGAGATTAAATCATAAAGGGCCACCATCTTAGGGGGTGGACTCTGAACTGAATTCTGGAGTCAGTAGGAGTCACTGAAGGTGCTTGAGGAGAGGAGTGGTTCGTGATTGTCCTTGGAAAGTCTCATTTATTTGTGATGGGTACCAGATGTGAGTCAGGATAACCAGCCTGGGGCTTAAGTAGAGGTATTATTAAGAGGTCAAATTTGGGTGTAGCCACACAGCTCATCTGCTGGCTCTGGCTTGTAACTTGAGGTTTTAGAGAGAGACAGGTCTAAGGCAGATAAAACCAGCCTTGGTCTGTCTACATGGTACAATGGATGCTGAACAGGACTGCAGATCAGAGGCAGAAGTGGAAGGCTGGAAAAGGGGGCTGCCCTGTATGGCCTGGGAGGAAGATGGGAGGAGGGGTCCAGTGTCTGCCCCTAATGCCTCTTGGCCTAGCACAGAATGTTCTGGAATGCTGTGGGGGAAGCGGGTGGGGTGAGCTGAAGGAAGTGTTTCTCTGAATAGAGAAGGAAGTGTGGAGTTTCCTGCCTGGGTTTGGTATAGATAGGCTTGGCTCACAGTCCAGGGTCAGGATTTCACTCATTAGGGTCTGTGGGCACCTGGGTCACCATTTATTTATTTATTTATTTATTTATTTATTTATTTATTTATTTATATGTATAATATAAATTATACATATATGTATATGTATATGTATATATCTCCCATTTCTTCCTTCCAATGGGAGAAAGCCACGGAGTTCAGATGCCACCCACTGCAAACTTTCTACATCCGTTGTCCATAACAGCCAGACTGGGCAAAAGCATTTACCTGGGAACATAAATTGCTGTGCTTCTCTGTGAGTATAGGCCTGTCCCAGCAGGATATGGGCCTGACCCTGCAAAGTTGCTGGGCTTGACTGGGAAATGGTGGTGATTACAGTCCAGTGTTTTTGGAAGGCTGATCTGACTGGTACCATAGGTAAGATGTAAGATGTTAGCAGCTCTCACACTTGCTCCATAAGCTTGGGGTCTACATGGGCCTGATTATTCGTTTTACCAGAAGATATTTCTGGGAAGGGATCCCTTAGAATGGGAGAAGCATTATTTTAATTTGTAAAGTAATTTTAGCATCTAGGAAGGTTGATGTAGACATTGGGCCTTCAGTGTGTTTTGTCTTCGAGTGGGTTGGTTGTCTGCCCTCCATGGCCTGGATGTCAGTGCATAGTGGGCAGCTTCCTTTCTCGAAGTCTCACTTCCTGGGGAGCTTGGTAATCATGGCGAGCTTGCTGTTATCACTGCTCCCTGGGGTCCCGGCTCTGCCCAGAGTTGGGTGCCAGGAGCTGTGTGAACTCGGGCTGTTCCTTCAGCACACTAGCCTAGCTCTCTGAGTTCCTTTCTGGCTCAGCAGTTAGGAAAAGAGGCTACCAGCAGGCATCTTCCCTGGCACCTCAGGGAGGGTAGTGCTGTCCCAGCTACCTGCCAGGCTACGCTTCGGGGAAGCCCTGCACCTCCTCTCTTGGAAGCCCTCTGGGACTACAGCAGGGCAGGGTCTCCTCACCGCACCTTCCCTACTCCCCACTCTAGTTCGCAAAGCTCTGTATTTATTCACACCATTATCTGGTTCATTTGGATTCATCCCATGTTCCCTACAACACACACTGGTGTTCAGAGCAGACACAACAGAGGTGACCCTTGTCCCTTGGGACTTTGCAGAAATTAATGAGTAAACAAAGAAATACACAAAGATCCAGTGGTGATATCCACTCAGTGAAAACAAAGAATGGGCAATGGATATCATTGACTTTTTCATCTGTGTCCCCAAGGAGGCCACGTGGTGGGGACCCAATGGACATTAAGGAAAGAAAGGCACAAACAGCATGAGCATTTCTGTCTAGTGTGGTTTGTATGACAGAGCAGGGATGCTGAGTTAGTGAGAGGCAAGATGCTTTTCACTGTGGAAGACTGCAATGGTTTGTTTTTGCCTGTGGGACAGGTTTTTTGTTTTTTTGTTTTAATTTAAAGCAGAACATTTTTAAGTTTTTTTTTTTTTTTTTTTTTTTTTTTTTTTTTTTTTTTCCTTTTGAGACAGGGTTGCATGCTTTCAAGACAAGCTCTCATATAGCCCAGGCTGGCCTGGAACTTGCTAGGTAGCCCAGGCTGACCTTGAACTTGTGGTCCTCCTAACTGCTAGGATTATAGTCAGATGCCACCATACTTGACAACTGTGATAGAGACAGTGGGATTTGTACAATACCTGTTATCCTGTCATTGCTAAAAGTACTTACTTTATTTTTTGGTCTTTTAGACTCAGGGTCTCCCTGTAGCCCCAGCTGCTCTGGAACTTGCTATGCAGACCAGCTTTTTTTTTTTTTTTTTTTTTTTTTTTTTTTTTTTAGGGGTAGGTATTGAAAATCCAGGGTACTGTACATGCTAGGCAAGCGCTCTACCACCAAGCTACATCCCCAGCCCTTTTTATTTTCATTTTGAAGCAGATTATCACAAAGTTACCCAGCTTCGCCTCGAACTTTCAATTTTCCTGTCTTGGCCCAGCATGGACTCTTTTATTTTTAACTTTTATTTGTATATATTTTATATTAGATTTCTTTTTATGCCTTCGTTTTTTTTGTTTGTTTGTTTTATTCAGTTTCTTCTAGGGTATCCTTCTCTGCTGTGCCAGCTCCTCTCCTGGTCTGGGGACCATATGCCCCTTTCCAGTGAGGATCAGCTTCATGTAGCAGAGGTGCTCACAGATGAGCTAATCCCACCCGAGCTCTGGGAGTAAGAGGCTGATCCGGACATGCTCACTGAGCAAGCCCTTAAGTTAGGCAGCGCTCACTGCAGTTTTAGGCATGTGTAGCAAACATTCAGCACTTTTGGGGAGCCACTGATCTTGTGTCCGGCCCCACTGTTTGGCTTGGGCACACCCCCATGGTATTTCTGTCACCACACTTCTGGAAAGTGATGGCTTTTGCACAGTTGGTGGCTTTTCAGATATGCAGACTCTTAATGGCCTGGGCAGTTTCACAGGTGTTCTTCAAGTGAACACAGGATTTGAACCTCTTGATTTGCATGATTTTACGAGGTCTTCTAGATCAAGAGAATAGCAAACCATTTTCACAGGACTTGGGGCTGCTTATGGGAAGAGCCTGGCATGAACTCTTAAATTTGTTATTTTGTGTTCCTTCAAGGTGATGAGGAAAATAAAAGTTGGAGTTACATAGGGCTGGAGTAACAATAATGTAGGAGGAGTCACACAGTAATGCAGGGTTGTGTGTGTGTGTGTGTGTGTGTGTGTACATATATACATACATAAATGTATGTATCCCTCCCTCCTTCCCTCCCTTCCTCCCTTCCTTTCCTCTTTTGAGACAGGGTCTCCCCTGTAGCCCCAACTGGTCTGGAACTCGTTATGTATACCAGACTGGCCTGAATCTCACAGAAATCTACTGCCTGTGCCTCCTGAGTGTTGGGACTAAAGGTATATGCCACCACACCTCACACCTAGCCTTTTTTTTCTCATATAGCCTAGCCTGGCCTCAAACTTGCTATGTAGCTGAGAATAGTCTTGAACTCATGACCCTTCTGCCTCTACCTTCACAGGTTCCGAGATTCCAGGAGTGCACTAAGCCAGGTTTATGTGGTGTGTGTGGAGGTCAGGGGTTGTATAGCACAGGGCTTTGTGCATGCTAGGCAAGCACTCTACCCACTGAGCTATATCCACAGAAAACTGGGCAAACATTCCTTACAATGTGACATAGCAGATTGCTAGGCTAATTTGTTACTTAGGTTTATCTTGATTTTCACCATTTAGGAACTGTCACATAAGAAGAGAGCAGGTTCTCTAACTTTCCATGCACTGTTTTTGCAGTAGGTTTTTGTTAGTTTGCTACTAAGGTTTTATGGCCAGGGGTTGAATGGTGGTTACTTTGTTGTCAGTTTAGTGAAATAAAGATGCAGTCAGCACAGGGTCTGATGTCCCATGGTGCCTTTATTTCAGAGAGGCCTAATGGGATAAAGTAGGCTGTCTCCTTTTTCTGGTTTAGTGAAAAAGGATGGACTTCCCAGTCCCAGCAAAGAGATATAGTGGTGGGCGTGTCCCAGCCGGGTGCAGCAGTGGGGCACCCGCTCTTCCTGATGACATTTTCTGTTGTAGGGCTGTAACATCTTCTGTTTATTTACCTATTGAAGGCTCTCTTGGTTGCTTCCAGGTTTTCACAGTAATGAATAACGCTGCTATAGGTGTCAGTGTGCCAATTCTTCTGTGGGGGTAACCTTTTTATTCATTTACATAACTTTCTATTCATTTGTATACATACCACAGTACAACTGTTGGATCATACTGGAAGACTATAATGACTGTAATCTCACAGTGTTTCCTTACCTCCACCCATGGCCTCACCTTTATAATTTCAGTGACCAGTGGTGAACTGGAAGTGGGGGAGAACATCCATATGCCTTTTATTATAGTACATTATTATAATTGTTCTATTTTTTGTTTTATTTATTTTTATTTTATGTATATGCATGTATTGCCTGCATGTAGGTAAGTGCACCCGTGTCGTGCAATGCCCATGGAAGACAGAAGAGAAGAGGCTGTCGGATCCCCTGTGATAGAGTTATGGACAGTTTGTTAGCTGCCATGTGGGTGCTGGGATTTGAACCTGGGTCTTCTGCAAGAACAGTCAGTGTTCTTAACCACTGAGCCATCTCCCCAGCCCTCTATTTTTTAATTAAAAAAATATTTGTTTTTATTTATGTATGTGTATGTACATGCATGTGCCTGTGGATGCCAGAAGAGGACGTTGGATCCCATGGAGCTGGAGTTACAGGTGGTTGTGAGCTGCCTCACATGGGTGCTAGGAACCAAACTCTGGTCCTCCAGAAAAACAGCAAAAGCACTTAACTGCTGAGCCATCTTTCCAGCCTGACAGTAATTGTTTGCATGTGTGGGCGCATGGGTGTGGACACATGCATGTGCATGTATGTGGAGGCCAGAAGTTGATGTTGGATATGTTCCTTGATTATTCTCCACTTGATTTACAGAGGCAGAGTCCCTTGCTGACCCTGGAGCTTACAAATTCCAGCTAATCTACCTAGCCAGCTTGCTGTGGGGATTCTCCCTGGTCTTCTGAGCACTGGGACTGCAGATGGGCCACCACACATGCTTGACTTTTGACGTGTGTTCTCAGGTTCTGAACTCTGGTCCTCACACTTGAATAGCAAGTGCTTTTAGCCACCAAGCCACCTCTCCAGCCCACAGTTGCTCTATTTTATTAGTACATATTATTCGTAAGCTCTCTCCTTCCCTCTGGAACAAGGTTTCACTCTGTAGTCCAGGCTGGCCTTGAACTCAGTGATCCCTCTACCTTAGCCTCCCAGGTGCTGGGATTACAGATACATGCTGCCATACCTGGCTTCTTGTTACTCTCTTACTGTGCCTAATTTCTAAATTAAACTTCATCATGGATTTGTGTGGCTAGGAAAAAAACTATAGTATAAGTAGAGTCTGATACTGTCTGTGGATTCAGAGTCTGATACTGTCTGTGGATTCAGGCATTCACTGCGGGACTGGGAATGTTTTCTCTGCAGACGGGAATGCCTGTGTGTTTATTGCTGTGAGAACCAACCTTCCACACTGGCTGTGCCATTTTGCAGTGAGAGTTCTAGTTCTCAGCATCCTCACCAGCATTTGATGTCAGTTTGAGGATTTTGGGCCACTGGAGTGGATGTGTAGTAGCATTCATTCTTGTGATTTGTAATCCTCTGATAGGACAGTGTGATGCTCAGCACCTTTTCATATGCATGTTTATCATTTATATGTCTTCTTTGCGGATGTTTGTTTAGATCTTTTCAGCCTTCTCATTTTGTTGCTGTGCTGATGACCGAACCTCACACATGCTAAGCAAGCTTCTACCGCTGAGGGACACCCCAGCTCCTATTCAGATCTTTTGCCCACTCTTAGTTGGGCTATATGTTTTCTTACTTTTGAAAAAAAATCATTTCTGCATTTAAGATCTTATTCATTGTCTCTTATTTATTTGATATAATGGGGGGCGGAGAGAGAGAGAGAGAGAGAGAGAGAGAGAGAGAGAGAGAGGAGAAAGAGAGTAGGTCAGAAAACAACTTGTAGGAGCCAGTTCTCTCCTTCCATTGTGGATTCCAGGGTTCAAACTCAGGTCATCAGGTTTTGCAGCAAGTTCCCCTTACCTGATGAGCCATCTTGCAGGCCTTACACATGTAGTTTTATTTCACCAAGAACTGATGCACTAGTGTGAAGTGTTGGGTAACAGGCATACCTTTCACTTTCTCCAACACTTTGTGTTCCCATGTCCTAGTGTTTGAGAGCCTCAGCCTCTGTGTGGCACAAGTTGGTGTTGATGGGCTCAAGCCATGTCCCTTCTCAGCCTTAGGGCCCTGCTCCAGCCTCCTCTCCCTTCATTGTCACGAGTACCTGGGACTTGTCTACTCACATCTCCTTGTTCACTTCTCCCACTAACCATGTCTTGTGAACCGCTGGCTGTGTTCTCTCAACTAAATACCAGTGTGGACACCTGTCTAGACACCTGTCTACTAGCCATTTCAGCATACCCAAGGATGACTGTGCAGGGGTAAGGATTCATTCATTTATTGAGCCAAGTTCTTCCTGTGGTAGTAAGACACGAGAGACACCAGAAAGTCACCAGGTGAACCTCCTTTTAGAGGTGGCTCTAGGCGTTCTGACCCCTGGTATCTTTGGAGATGGGCCTAGTTTTTGTTTTTGTTTTTGGAGACAGGGACTCACTGTGTAGCCCAGGCTGGCCTGGAACTTGCAGTCCTCTTGCCTTAGCCTCCTAAGTGCTGGGGTTATGCCCTCATCACCATGCCTACCCAGGATTGGGTTTTGATGTGTCCTTACCAGCAAATCCCCCATCCCTTTTAGGAAGGCCACATGGCCTTTCCCTTCAGCCGAATTCCTCTTCCAGTATATACAGAAATGGGCCTCTCTGGGCATTTCCCAAAAGCAGAAGGAGAAGGCCTGGAAACTGGCCGCTTAGAGCTGAGAAGCAGGGCCGCACCACCTGAGGGTCCTTGTGCAGTAGTCAGAGATGCGGCCGGGCTGGCCTCAGATCTATAGTTTGCAAATATTTTCCCCATTCTGTAAGTTCTGTTTTTACCTTCTTGATATTGTTTCACAGAAATCTTTTCATTTTGATAAAGTTTAATTTATCGTTTTTCTTTCTTTTGTTCTCTGTGCCATATAAGAATTCACTGCCAAACTAGAAGTTGTGCGTATTTACCTGTGTATTTTCTTCTAAGCATTCCATTGTCTGAGGTTGTCCACTGAGGTCTTTCAACCATTTTAAGTTACTTTAAAAATTTTTTTAAATATTTTATTATTTTTATTTTATGTATATGAGTGTATTGCCTGCATGTATGTGAGTGCACCCGTGCCATGCAATGCCATGGAGGTCAGAAGAGGGCTTCGGATTCCCCTGGAACTGGAGTTAAGGACAGTTCGTAGCTGCCATGTGGGTGCTGGGAATTGAACCCGGGTCCTCTGCAAGAGCAGCCAGCACTCAACCACTGAGCCATCTCTCCAGCCCCAAAACATTTATTTTTATTTTTATTTATGTGTATGTGTGTGTTTGTGTATGTCAAATATGTGCAGGTTACCCACAGAAGCCAGAAGAGTAGTTACAGTTGTGAGCCACCCAGTGTGCATGCTGGGAACTGAATTCAGGTCCTCTAGAAGAGTGTTGAGTGCTCTTAACGGCAGAGCCAGCTTTCCAGTCCTTCAAGTCACCTTTTGTAAAAGGTGTAATGTGAGGGTCAGATGTCATTCTTTTGCCTCTGACTATCCAGCTGTTCCAGTTGGCATCTTGTTGAAAGTCAGTCACCATAGATATGTGGGTCTAGTTCTGTCCGAATGCCCCATGCAGTGACACCACCTGCCCCTGAGGTATTCCTGCCCTCAGGAAGCTTTCATTCAGACTCACACTGACCACCAGAATCTGGGCAGTGCCAGGAAGAGAGAAACAGGTCGTGTTAGTGAAGACCCATGGAAAGAGCAGTTGCATGAGGCAGTGGGTGTGGAGTAGAGGGAGGCATAGGTTTGGGTGTGGGGGATGACTCCAGCTGTTCCTGCCTTGAGATCAACATAACAAGGAAGGGGAGCGATGGCTATGAACTCTCAGTGAGGTTGATCTAAACTATCTGGGCATGGGCGGGGGGGGGGGGCTCCATAGTCTGACAAGAGAGGATCAAAGGGTGTTAGAGGTCTGGGGGAGCAGTGGCCCATCTCAAAGACGTTTCCCTGGGCCCAAGGGACACAACAGTTCCTGTGCCACTCGGTTTCTGAGTGCCCCTGGCACTCCAGTGCAAAGTACTTGGTAGGTGCTTCACAGTACCCATTTTATTGCTTTTATTAGGCACCATCTGTGGCAGCCAGACCTCCCTGGAGGCAGGGAGGGGTACTAAAAAGCCCTGGGGCTTAGCTCAGCTCAGTTGGGTCAAATTAGGCCACAGGTGGTAGCTGTGGGACACCAGGCAGTGGCTGTAGCCCTCTGGGGTTGGCAGGGTTGACTTCTTCATCTCTGGAAGAGGATGGTGGCCCTATCCCTGGGTGGCAGGCAGCACCTGTAAAGCTGACTGTTTTGTCTTCCCTCTTTGGTAGCTCAGGGTCATACTGAACATTCATACAAATGTTTTTAAATTTGTGGGTGCCTCTTAAAAGCCTTGAAAACTCCTGGCTAGGTGCCATTGGGTCTGTCTGGACCCTCCCTCTACTCACCTCCTCTGTACTGAGTTCTGTTCTGGGGGCACCCCCACCCCTGCACTGTCCCAAGTAGCCTAGGCAGTCCCCTCTGTGGATGCTTGTAACTGGCATCCCCGTTTTTCTGGGGTCCTAGGTAGTGTGGACAGCTGGTCCCAGGCAGTATGGCACTTAACCTTGGAGTTGGAACAGAGAAACGTCTGTTTGTGTTTCCAGGAACAAGAGGGACAGCTGGCCCGAAGATAGCAAGCTGGGTCAGCTGAGGGTTGCCTTGGCGTCTGGCTTTAAAGCAAACAGCCTGGGCCAGGAGCCCGGGCGGAACAAGGATGGAGAAGTGCCTGACGGGTGGAGAAGAACCACCTGAGCACTAGTTTCTGGGCTGGGTGGCTCAGAGGCCACTCGGGGAGGTGGCAGTGAGGGAGCCTGTGCCTACAAGCAGCTGAGAATCAGGCCTCTACTTGGCAGGTAGGTAGAGGAGCTTCCTTCTAGACGGGGGTTCTCTGTTTCCTAGAGCGGGGTTTCTCAGGTTTCTTCAATAAGCAGTACCCAGGTGGAAACTAAAATCAGATTTCCTTTGCTAAAATGTTAACCTGGGGCTTTCTGGGCACTATAAACCACACAAATGGAAGCAGTTTCTATATCATGGAGAGGTAAACAGCCCTGTGTGTGTGCTTCATTCTTGTAATCGCAGCACCCAGGAAGCTGATGAGGCAGGAGGGATGCAGAGAGTTCAAGACCAGCTTAGATTACAATGTGAAACTCTGTCTAAATAAATAAATAAAATAGGCAAACAACATTAATACCCTTCAGGACATGTCTCAAGCCGGGTGCTGGCAGCCCCTGGGAGCACCTAGTATTTTCTGGGCAGAGCCTTGTTTTCCCTAATAACTTGATGTTATTCTCATTACCCAACCTCCCTTTTTAAGAGTCCCATATACCCAGGCTGCTCTTAAGCTCCTGATCCTCTTGCCTCTACCTCCTGAGTGCTGGGATTACAGGAGTGCACCACCACACCTGACTAGAATAATGGTTTAAATGCACACATAGGATATTTGAGGGGGAACTGGTTGTATTAATTTACAGTGATGAGAATGTTTTTTGACAGCCCATGCTGTAGTAATGGATGAGCTGCTTTGCTGATACATGAAGGAAACAGCCTTACAGTGGGGTCTAACTACTACTGTAATTTTTGTGTTTGTGTGCATGTTCATATGGATGCGTGCTGTGTGTACACATGCATGTCGGGTGTCCTCCCCAGTTGTTTCTCCATTTTTTTTAAATTATTTTTATTTTATGTAGATGAGTGTTATACCTGCATGTAGGTAAGCACACCCATGTTGTGCAATGCCTACGGAGGACAGAAGAGGCTATCGGATCCCCTGGAACTGGAGTTACTGACAGTTGTTAGCTGCCATGTGGATGCTAGGATTCGAACCCGGATCTTCTGCAAGACCATTCAGTGTTCTTAACCATTGAGCCATCTCTCCAGC
Source organism: Nannospalax galili (assembly GCF_000622305.1). Lineage (NCBI taxonomy): Eukaryota > Metazoa > Chordata > Mammalia > Rodentia > Spalacidae > Nannospalax > Nannospalax galili. The sequence goes on from NW_008333884.1 coordinate 2,631,424, forward strand.
CCTCCATCTTGTTTTTGAGACATGGTCTTTCACAGACCTGGCATGCATTGATTCAGCTAGACTGGCTGGCCAGTGAGCTCCAGGGGACCTGCCTACCTCTCATCCCCAAAAACTGAGGTTATACATTTGCACCCACCCAGGTTTTTTTTGTTTGTTTGTTTTGGGTTGGGTTTTTTTTTTTTTTTTTTTTTTGGTCTTTTTGAGACAAGGTCTCCCTGGCCTCAAACTCACAGAGATCCGCCTGCCTCTGCCTCTGCCTCCCAAGTGCCAGAATTAAAGGCATGTGCCACCACGCCGGGCTGCACCCAGCTTTTTATGAGTGCTGGAGGTCTAAAGTCAAGACCCCATGCTTGTGCAGCAGTAGGTGTTTCAAGATATCTGCAACTCTGTATGTGGTGGGGAGATATCTGATCTTATTGATGACTATGATATGCTTTCTACGTTCGTAATGAAAGGAGCATATCAACTGTAGGTTAATGAAATCCATTTTTTTTCCTCATGCAAGTTTTCAGATCCCTTGTTAAACCCCAAGAGAAGGAATGACCATAAGGGTTGTTTCTGCTCTTTCCTTCCTTCCTCCCTTTCTCCCCCCCTAACCTGGGGATGCTCCCTCCCTTCTCCTTCCTACCTTCCTTCCTACCTTTCTTTCTTTCTTTCTTTCTTTCTTTCTTTCTTTCTTTCTTTCTTTCTTTCTTTCTTTCTTTCTTTCTTTCTTTCTTTCTTTCTGTCCTTTCTTTCCTTTTTGAGATAGGGCTACTATGTAGCCCTGGCTGGCCTCAAACTCATGACCCTCCTGCTTCTGTTTCCTGAGTGCACCTGAGGATTATAGATGTGCACCATCACACCTGGCATTGACTCTTTTTGTGTGTTAACCATGACCTCGCCTTGTCCCAGAATTTGGATCCCTTTCTTGGTCTTTAGTAACCTAGGAGATCCAGAGACATTTTAAAACACTTTACATATTAGTGCACACAGTCAAATGGACCCATGCTGTCTGGTGTCCGCATCCCCATGACAGGACTGAATTCCATTATCCTCATGTATTTTGGGTTGAATTGTATCTGTCAAAAGAATATATTGATATCCTAACCACCAGTACCTCAGAATGTGACCTTTATTTGGAAATAGGGTCACTATAGTTGTAATGATTTAGACTGAGATCCTTCTAGAGAAGGGTGATGCCTGAGTCCAACATGCTTATAACCTCAGCACTTAGAAGGAGAACTACAAGTTGCAGACCAGGCTGGGCTATATAGTAAGTTCTGGGCCAGCCATTATAGCAAGACCCTACCTCAGGAAAAGGGTTGGGAATTAACTCAAAGGTTCTGTATTCCGTTCCCAGTTTTTAAGAAAAGAAGGCGTGGTTGGGGATTTAGCTTAGTGGTAGAGCACAAGGCCCTGGGTTAGGGCCTCAGCTGGTGGGGGAGGTGGTCAGAGGAGGACAGAACAACAACAAAAAAGATGACAGACTGAGTCTGGGGTTATAACTCAATGTTCAGAACTGGATTCTATCCTCAGCACTGAAAAAGAGAGAGAGACAGAGACAGAGAGAGAAAGGAAGGAAGGGAGAGACAGAGGGCAGGGACACAGCTGTGTAAAGACAGAGACAAGAGCCCCTTGAGGTCAAGACAGAATTTGGAGGACTGCAGCTTTAAGCCCAGGAATGCCAAGAGTTGCCAGTAAACACCAGCAGCTAAAAGAGAGGCCCTGGTTAGAGGTGTGAGGAGGTTGGGGGATGGGGAGCAGGTGGGGCTCGGGGACACCCCACCACCACCAACAACAACAACAATGGGACAGGACAAGAAAACAGTGCTTCCCCCTGACCCTCCAGGCAGCACTCCGCCCTGCCTATACTCTGCCCACTCTGCCATTGGATTTGTTGCTCTAGAACTGTTCAGCACCCTGCATGTTGTACTTTGTGACAGCACCCCGGGGACACAGCTACCACATGGTGCCATCGGGAACAAGCCCTGCTTTTGGCCCAGAAGCTGGCTGACACTGTCCTACACTGACCTGCACAGTTTCTTCCCTGTGCCTCCACAGGTGACTCTTGCCCAAAGTACTGCTGAGGTCACCTGTGATTGCCAGCCCCGTGTCAGGCTTTTCAGAAGATGACAAAAGCAAGCTGAGCCCTTGGGGCTGTGTAGGCAGAGCCCTTGGCTTGAGGGGGGCTGGGGGCGATATTTTGCATCTCATTTGGGCTGGAAGGCTTGCTTAGCATTTCAGCCTGGGAAGGAGAAAAAAGTTTCTAGTTAGACAAAGAAACAGGGGTTTGGGGTTCACTGGACTGGGTATCTTAGCCCATTAAAGGAACCAAGGATTTACTTTCTTGGATTCAAAAGAAAGAACCCATAGCATGAGATGTCCTAGGTGCACTGTGAGGGGCCTATGGGAGTACAAAGAAAAGACACTTCCTCATGGCCCCCAGCAGCGGGACTGAGCTGCCACATGTGCCTGAGGCAGAGCTGATACCCACTGAGTGTCTTTTGTGTGGGCAGTGCACTCTTGCCTTGCTGAGGACAATGATGGACCCTTTGCTCTGTGACTAGGTGGGATGGGTGCAGTGGGTGTCCAGCATTGCTGTTCCTCAACGGGCACTGGCATAAAAGGCCATAGGAGCCAATTAAAAGATGGCCTAAAGATCTAAATATAGAGTTCTCAAAGGAAGAAATAAAGCATGATTGGGGAAAGGGACAAGAAGCCCCAGCCCTAGTCAAGGAACTGGAGGCAATTGACAGCTACTAGGAGAGGGAGAGTCAGTTTTCTTTAAGGGTGTGATACTGATAGGTTGACCAGGCTCCATAGGATGGAGGGCCCATACCCAAGAGCATTTGGGAAATGCAGATTAGATTCAATAGGCCTTTAAAAAATAATAGAAGACAGCGGGCATGGTGGCACATGCTTTTAATCCCAGTACTTGGGAGGCAGAGGCAGGTGGATCTCTGTGAGTTCGAGGCCAGTCTGGTCTACATCATGAGTTCCAGGCCAGCTGGGGTTACAGGGAGACCCTGTCTCAAAAAGACCAAAAAATAAAAATTTTTAAAAAAGATAATAGAAGACATGAAGTTGAGGTATTAAGATGTAGGTGGAGATGGGGGAAGGGGGTCTGAAGATAATCAAGATACATCGTATGAAATTCTCAAAGGACCAATAATTTTTTTTTTTTTTTAACAAATCAGCAGTGGTTAGGGAGGCATTAGGAAGAGGCAGCCTTTCTGTGGTGCTGTGATAATTTTTAATGTCAACTAGCCACAACTTACAGTCACCTGAGAAGAGAGCCTCTGTAGAGGAATTGTCTTTATTGGGTTGCCCTGTGAGTGCATTGGGGGTGGGGGTTGTCTTGACTTTTAACTGAGGGAGGAAGACCAGCCCATTGTGAGCAGCACCATTTCCTTGGACGGTGTGACCTGAAGAGTAGACAGTGCTAGACGAGCACAAACAAAGCAATGGAAACAAGGACAGCATGGGTGCATTTGATTTGCCTTGCCCTTGACTGTGGAGGGGCTATGACCAGCTATTTCAACCACCTGCCTCTGTGACTGCCCTGCAAAGATGCACTGCAACCTAAAATTGTAAGCCAAATAAACCCATTCCTCTCCTAAAAAAAAGTCCACCCATAATTCCAAATACCACCCTGACTAGTTAAGTGTACATGCTAACCATACATGTTCCACGTCAGTACATGATTGCATCACACACATCCATATGTCTACTGTTTGGTTCTTCTGGCAGCTGACCAACTGTATTGCCTTTTCCAAGTCAACTGTCATTTTTAATATTGACCATGACCTTGTACCTGGGAGTATCATTGATCATTCCTTAAAAATTGGAGTTCTTTCTAGATTTCTAGTTGGCGTGAACCACCTTGCCAAGAGGTCAGAGGCAGGACAGGCAAGACCCACTTAGAACTAGGCCTGGGTATGACTGGGGGGATTTGTAAAGGAGATGAGGTCACTCGGCTGTGTCCTGGGCTTTAGTATTGGGTCTTTAAAGGTGTCCCAAAGCCAAGCGTGGTGGCGCACGCCTGTAATCCCAGCACTCAGGAGGCAGAAGCAGGCGGATCTCTGTGAGTTCAAGGCTACCCTGGTCTACAAAGTGAGTTCCAGGCCAGCTGGGGCTACAGGGAGACCCTGTCTCAAAAAGACAAAAAGAAAGAAAGAAAGAAAGAAAGAAAGAAAGAAAGAAAGAAAGAAAGAAAGAAAGAAAGAAAGAAAATAAAGGTGTGCCAAAAGTTTGCCATGTTCCAGGCACTGTGCTAGCCTAGGGATACTGAGGACATCCCTAGAGTTGTCTTTATAGGGACAACAGAGGCAAAGAGCCCCAGGGGTTCAGGGAGCCAGGTGTGGTTAGTCCAAATGTTGGGTGGTGGGGGGAGCTACACAATCCCCAGAGGAGGTGGGGCTGGGCATCAGTAGGGAGATACTAGGAAGAAAGTGTCCCTGGTGAGGGGCAGTTAGATAGCTCAATAGGTAGAGTTGCTTACCACACAAGCCTAGTGACCCAAGTTCAATCCTAGGGACCCATGTAAAGGTGGACGGATAGAACTAACTCCACAAAGATGTTCTCTGACCCCCACATGTACAAACGTGTACAACAACAATGATAAATACTTTTTTTTGTCTTTTTTTTTTTTTTTTTGGAGCTGAGGACTAAACCCAGGGCCTTGCGCTTGTTAGGCAAGCGCTCTACCACTGAGCTAAATCCCCAACCCCTAAATACATTTTTTAAAGAGGGGGGTGGGGAGGTAGCTCAGCACTTAAGCACTGGCCTTGCACAAGTGTGAGAATTGGAGTTCAGAACCCCAGAACACGTGTAAATTCCACATAGGCATGGTGCCCTGCCTGTAATTTCAGCTTCAGAAGATGAAGACAGGATGCCCAGGACAAGCCAGCTAGCAAGACTAGCCGCACTGGTGAGCTCTGGGTTTGATTGTGAGACCCTGCCTCAGTGAATAAAGTGAAAACTGATAGGTAAAAATTTGGTGGAGAACAAGCGAATGGAGAAGGCACCAAGACACAGATAAAACTCCATCAAAATAGGGTTTATTAGCAAAGGAACACATAGGACAGATTCCCTTCCGGGCAGGGAAAATGTCTGCCCAAGTCTTGAGCTGGGGTCTTTTTAAAAAGGGAGGCTTCTGCTTCTTGCAGAAGGTGGGAAGATGTATTTTTTTTTTTTAAGTTGGGTGGGGGGAAGTGGGAGAGCAGGACTGTTAAAACCTGTCCTCTTTAGAGATCAAAGGGGAAGCCTGCTGTGTTGGCCAAACAGTGGAGAAAAGTCTGCTTCTCTTGACTTCAAAGACCAAGGTGCTTATCAGCTCAGTTCCCTTTTTCAGGCTTGAGAAATCCAAAATCTGTGGGACCCTGTTGGGGAGGTGGGAGGCTGCTGCTGTTTGAAACCCTAATATTCCAGACTTTTGTGTTATAGGATAGGGGGTGCCATTGTCATCTTGCTACTTCCTGCTGGACAGGGGGGTAGGCTGGATTAGGGGTCCACTAGACAGCAGGGGTTGTCTCTCCTTGCATCTGAACAGGGTCCTCAATGGTTGACAGGCGTTCATATACATGTGAAGGGAAGGAAAGTAACAACTGATTAAAATTAGTAAGAGTTAGTTTTTGGATTTGGTCCTGAAAATATCTGAAGAGGCAAGGAGCAATGGTTAGCACTAAGGTAATAGCTCATTTTTCATTTTTCTTTTCTTCTGCCAGGGGTGAACTCGAGAGCAATGGACTCAGGATTTGTTTTCAGGCATTTTGATAGCTGTTGGAGTGGCTAGAATCAGTGGCTAGAACGTCTCAAAGGCTTCTAGATAGGGAGAGAAAACAAATTTAGCCATCATTTAATTTTTTGGCTAGAACAATAGTGTGTTGCCTCCCTTAGCTGTAGGTGGGCACTACAGTATTGTAGAAGATTTGAAGTCTTACATCTGAGTAATGTTGTCTTATTAGGAACAAAATCCTCAATGAGAGATAATTGTCTAAATAACATAAGAACTCACATTTAATGTCTGGGTTGTGTAATTCCCTGAACCCTTAAAATATACTGATGACTTTAATTTTGGTTATACTTTCCTTTCAGGTGTTTAAGACCATACTGTTGGTCCAAATAAGTCAATTTATTTTTACTCTTAAGGTCGTATGAGGACTTGGTCTGCAGGGGCCACATGGGCTTGGGGGGAGCCCCTGGCTCCTCTGGCTTTTCTTTTACCAGTTCCATCTACGTGAAGGTAAGTCAAGAGGTCTTGCTTGACCAGGGCTTCACTTGGAAGCATGGAGGAGATGTTTCCTCTGTGTTGATGTTTCGTCTGTGTTGACCCTCCTCTTTGCAGACTGGACACTGGTTCAAGTCCATCTTCTGGGATCTCCATGGCTTCCTTGAACAAGAGGACAGGTGACTCTCCAAAGTTACAGGACATTTCGAGAGATGTGCCATAGCCCCTGGAACTTGTTTGACCTTGGAGGGCCAGGAACAAAAATTTGTCCCTTTAAGTCCCTCTGACCAGATTAATATAGGCCTTAGAGTCTGCTATTAAACATCCAACAAGGTTAGTTACACCAGCCTGGTACATTAATTACATGTGCTATGTAGATAGAGCTTGGGCAACATCCTTAAATAAACCTTGACTAGACATCCTTAGACTAATTGACTAAGCTGCAACCTTAGAAATTTTAAGACTGTCTGCACATTATCCTTGTCTCATCCTTGTTATATTGTAACAACCCTACACAGACCTTCATCGCCTGCCCAGCTCTCTCATTTCTCTGTCAATTCTGGAAATATCCAGCCATCATAATTTTCATACATAAATCCTTCTTTAAAAATATCTCCATTCTCATATCCTTCCAACATCCTCCAATTTTCCATTTCCCTTTTTTAATAACCATGAGACATAATAACATTAGCAAACATTTTTCATCTGTTGTGAGACTTCTTTTCCTGGGGATACTAAGCAATGTTTTTTCCCCTTTTTAGGTCATAGTATCAAACCAATGTTTGATTACATTAAAGTTTTTCTGTGAATCGGTGAATTTACTGAGCTTACTTACAGAGATGACTGAGGGGTTGCTGAGGTATATGAGTGACCTGAGAGTATTTATATTGGAAAGCCTTAACCCAGCATGGAGCAAGCATTCTCTTCCTAGCCTTTTTCAGATAATATACTTTAGTACTTCCCAAACCCAGGGGAGACCATGTGATCAGGGTCAAATTACATACAGTTGGCTGGGAAGAGCAGCTGGATACCCAGGTGAGGGTCCAATGACCCTGTTTACCCCTCCTCCTTTAATTAAAGAATATGATAGTCAACAAGTTCAATTGAGATGATTTTTGTTAGTGGACACAGCTGAAGTCATGAAGGTGGTAGTTGTTTGACTCAAAAGAAAGTAGTGTGTAGCATCATCTTATTAAAAGAACATGGGATATAAATTATATACACAAGATAAACCCCTCCTCCTTCAATTAAAGAATATGATAGTCAAGTCAACAAGTTTAATTGTGATGATTTTTGTTAGTGGACACAGCTGAAGTCATGAAGATGGTAATTGTTTGAACCCTGTTTAGGCTTTATAACTGTTGGAGTGGGAGAGATGGGAGGGGTGTCCTGTCCATGAAGGGACGCAGGGGCAGGGGTATCTGAGGCAGGGTCTGGAATCAAAGTAGAAGTTAGATACAGGAGGGATAAACGGGTTATTTGAGCTAGAAGCCAGAATAGGGGAGACTAGGGAATATTTGGCAATGAGATGTTTAAGGTTTTGGATTTCCTCAAGTAGAGGAGAGTTAGTGGAAGGAGAGAGGGTGATGGAGCGGCACTGGAGAGGGGGAAGGTTGTGATGTGGAGAGGGAGTTCGAGCTGGAGAAAGGAGGAGAGATGGGTTGGGCCCTGGAATGGGAGGCAAGGGGAGAGCATGGGGAGGACTTGGCTGTGCCTCAGGCTGGGGAGCAGGAGGAGGTTGGGGATGGGCCCTAATTGGAGGCAGTTCATTGGCTATGGTAGGCTCAAAAGCTGAGGTGGAGGGGTGGGGGGCAGAGGCCCCCCCCTGGTGTGTTGGGATCCCATGAAGCTGTCTTAGCCAGAAGAACCTGATGGGAAGAACATGGGACCCAGAGGGAGGGATTAGCATGAAGATCAAAGGAAGCTTGGCTGAAGTTGGGGCAGATTATAGGTATTTTGAATGGGAAGTTGAGGCTTTATGGGTGAAACAGTATGCATAGATAAGGTAGTGATCAGTATTTTAAAAGGTGGAATGTTTTGAATTTTATTAGGGGCCACCTTAAAATTGTTTTTTTGAAGAATAGCAAGACAGAGTTTAGCTTGTGGCGGTCAGAGGGTTTAGGGCTTTTTAGAATTATATTCAAGAATTTTAGGCATTTTGTCCTGATTGTTTTAGACAGTTTTAGTTGTTTTAAGGATTTAAGAAGACAAGCAAGAGGTGTGAGGCCCTGAGACTTTGAGTGGGTGTTTCCCATAGTGACAGATTAAGTACAGAGTGAAGAGGAGATAGAGAAAGAACCCAGCAAGCTGGTAGGAGGTAGAGACAGAACCAAGCAGATGGGAGACAAAGAAAATCCTCTCTCCATAGGGAGTGGAGGCAGAATCACGAGTCCGGGCAGGAGAGTGCAGCAAATGAGGAAGAGAGAGAGATGGGGAGGGAGTAGGAAGAAAAGGTGTTTGGCATTGGTCATGCAAAACGAGAGCGAGGAGAACCAGTCATCAAAACAAAGCGCCCTTTTTTTTTTGTTGCTCAGGTTCGAGTTATTATTTTTGAGTTATTTCCAAGTCCCAGAAGGTGGTGTCCCACAATTGATCATCAGGGAGAGGAAAGGTGAGATCCTGTCCTGGACAGGAAGTAGTGCGTGTTCCTATCTCTGGAAATAGCATCCTATATCCAGAGAAAGGAAAGGGTTTCCGATGCACATGTGATTTCGAGGCAAGCTAGAGGAGCAGAAAACCCTGCAATGAGAGCGTGGCACGGCCAGCCAGTAGGTGAAGACAAAGTACAAGGAATGGGATGGGAGAAAAGCAGAAAAATGCAGTGAGCCAGAAGGGAGGGAAGTTTGTGGAACAAGTTGATCCTGAGGTTTAGTACAGGCTGAGGGAAGATGAGCCCCAGAAGGGTGGTGGTTTAATAGAGGTTTGGTAGAGCCCAGAAGGGCAGTGGTGAGAGGGAGGGAGAGAGAAAAAGAGAGAGAGAGAGAGAGAGATAGGGAGAGAGAGAGATAGGGAGAGAGGTATATTTTAGTACCAGGAACCATGTTGTAGATTAAAGAGAGAATATTTTGGCTAAAAAAAAATTTTGGTGTTAATTTAACATTTTTAGTTTGTATGAGATTTTACTTAAAAATTAGTATGATACCAAGTAAATTAATTTTAAGAAGCATCAATTTGTTGACTGAGCATAAATGTATGTTGACTGTATATACATATTTAGTTATATAGTCTTTGTTGAGAATGTGGTTGATCATTTTTAAACCAAAACACATTTGAAGTAGACAAACAAAATGAATACATCTTAAAACACCATGAAAGTAAACTAAAAACAAAAATGCTATTCAACAAATGGGATTTTACCCAACCAGCTTAGATGTTGTTTTGTATAGGTAATTAGTGGCCTAAAAAAAAAGAGTTAAGTTTCCATATATATTTGAGGTAGCATCTTTTCCTTATTAAGAGCAAAATAACTGAAGGAAGTTAATAAAACCTTGTAGGAGACAGGAAAGACAAAAGGAAACATTAACAGGTTAGGTTAAGAATAAATAAAATCTAAATAGCACTGAAAATAATTCCATTAGCTAGTTTCATTAAAGTCATTAATACCCTCTGTTGAAATTAATTTACACTTTAGCAGTTCCCAACTGCATAGTGCCTTTACTCTTAGGCTGTTTTGTTGTTCTCCTCCTTGTCACAGGGTCAAGGGGCCAGCCTGAACCTGGAAAAGTCTTGGAGAACACATTTTGAGATAATAGGCTTGAGTCTGAAGTGGGAGGGCCAATCTCATCTTCAGAGTCAGCGTCTCAGTGAGCTAAAACAGCACGTGACAATTTACCAATAGAATTAATATTATCCTGACATTATAACTAGAAAGCATTCAGAGAATGATGGGGCAGGAACATAAGCAAACAGAGCATCTGAATATCAGAGAGGGAAATAACTATTTTAGAGAAAAACAGGCTTAGAACCACAATGTAGAAAGGGGAGGAATTAAGACCAGTAGAAATGGCATCTCAAGCTCTCATTCAAGTAGACTATTACTTTTTACCTCTCATTGTTGTAACTATGTGTTGGTAGTAGCTTGTCTCTTGTAAGGTTTTGGCCCTGGAGTACAGCAAATTTTCATCTGCTTCACAGTCTAGTCATCACAAAGTGTCATCTCCCTTTGCACCTTGAAGGCAAAGGGCTAGAAAAACTTTGTTTCCTTTAGAAACCAGCAAATATACTATGTAAAACAGTATGAATTAAAATAGCCATTTTTAGAAATTAGTAAATACCATATAAAAGGTGTTAAAATCCAAAATAATTCCCTTAATATTACCAGATAAAGATGTCATGCAAACAATGTCAAAACCTAAAATTAATTCCTTTTAAAATATCCATAATTATGTCAAACAATGTAAAAACTTAAAACAATCATCTTTAAAAACAGTAAATATACCATAGAAGAAGTTAAAACTCAAAGTAATCCCCTTTAGAAACAGGCCCTAAACAATGTTAAAATTTAAACTCCCATTGTATAGGTCTGGCATTATTCCTGTAGTTTGAACTAGAAATGGATTGTTTATTCTATGACATCATCAAGAAACGAAAACAAAAATAAATTGCAAGAGAATCCTAGGCACACCAGTAGATTAGGCTTGATATTAAAGAAGAAAGCACCCTCAGATATATATGTATATATGACCCAAATAGAAAAGCAAATTAAAGAAACTCAT
>NW_008333884.1:2642538-2699303 GCF_000622305.1 Nannospalax galili
GGGAAGTTTAAAATGGTCAGGTCTAGTTAGAAAAGTAGGTGCCTGAGCACCAGTTGCTTGATGCCCAAGAGGGCCTAAGATCAAAACTTCGAGCCCCTTTGTCTGAGAAGAAGTTTAGGAGAAAAAAAGGCTTTCAAAACGTTTTTTCTTTGTCAATGGGGCAAGCCACCTGAAATTCTTTAAATGCTCCAGCAAAGTTGCCCAGCTGGTTTAAGCTAGTTGGGTCAAAACGGGGAGAAAGGTCCCCTAAAGGGTTTTTAGCCAAATTTATAAGAGAATTTATGAATGGGCCCAGCTGGAAACTTCATTTCATTAGAATGTTTAAAAAAAAAATCCTCAGGGCAGGCAAGCTGGCAATCTTGGCAGCTGCCTGGAGGGGATGAATAGTGGGAAGGAAAAAAGCCTTGGGGTCATGCAGGTTTTGAGCCTGCATGGGAGGTCAGACGTGTGGCGGGCTGGCTGGCAGGCACACAGCAGGGAGCAGAAAGCTTTAGTATGGGAGAGAGAAAAGAAGGATACAGAGCATTTGTATGTGTTGTATTGAAGGGTATCAGAAATCATCCCAAGTAAAGTGAGGAACAAAGGCAGCGGAAGAGGAAGGATAAAGACAGGAAAAAAGGATGGAAGACAGCAGACCTTGCAGGCCCAAGGCAAAGGGGCGGGGAGGGGGCGAGATGCCGGTGGTGAGCACCGGGTGGGGGAGCAGGTCCATCAAGGAGACCACAGTGCTGGCCTGGAGTGGTGAAAATCAATGGGAAAGGAGATCAAATGAAGTAGGCAAGGCAGAGTGTTCCCCAGTGAGGAGAGCCAGAAAGAGGTGAGAGCAAAGCAGAGGGCTGGGGAGAGGAGGACAGAGAAAAGAAGTGTACCTGAGAGCCAAGTTAGTGGCATTGGAGAAGTCCAGGAGGGTCCCTTGAAGTAAGAGCCGGGTTTTGGCACCATCTGATAGATAAAAATTTGGTGGAGAATGAGCGAATGGAGGTGGAGGCACCAGGACACAGATAAAACTCCATCAAAATAGGGTTTATTAGCAAATGAACACATATGACAGTCCCTTCTGGGCAGGGAAAATGTCTGCCCAGGTCTTGAGCTGGGGTCTTTTTAAAAAGGGAGGCTTCTGCTTCATGCAGAAGGTGGGAAGATTTTTTTTTTTTTTTAAAGTTGGGTGGGGGGAAGTGGGAGAGCAGGTCTGTTAAAACCTGTCCTCCTTAGAGATCAAAGGGGAAGCCTGCTGTGTTGGCCAAACAGTGGAGAAAAGTCTGCTTCTCTTGACTTCAAAGACCAAGGTGCTTATCAGCTCAGTTCCCTTTTTCAGGCTTGAGAAATCCAAAGTCTGTGGGACCCTGTTGGGGAGGGAGGAGGCTGCTGCTGTTTGAAACCCTAATAAAAACAATAGAGGATGATTCCCCACGGCAACCCTGGGCCTCTGTATACTGTGCACCTAAATGCTGCATGTACACATATGTACCCACACACATGCAAACATGCATATACACATGCACCCCACACGAAAAGGAAAATTAAAAAGAGGGCCAGGCACAGTGGCACATGCCTTTAATCCCAGCACTCAGGAGGCAGACACAGGCAGATCTCTGTGAGTTCAAGGCCAGCCTGGTCTACATAGTGAGTTCCAGGATAGCTGGGGCTACAGGGAGACCCTGTCTCAAAAAAGACAAAAAAAAAAAGAAGAGGGCTGGTGAAATGGCTTGGGTGGTAAAGGCCCTTGCCACCAAACCTGATGACCTGAGTTCAATTCCCAAGACCTATGTGATGGAGGAGAGAACCAACCCCCTAATTGTCCTTTGACTGCCATATGCATGCTGTGGTGTGCATACATGTACGTGCACACACACATACACACACACACACACACACACACACACACACAGAAATAACTCACAACTGTTATTTTAACTGTTTAAAAAAATGTGTCTCAGAGCTAGAGAGATGGCTCATTGGTTCAAAACACTGGCTGTTCCTGCAGAGGACCAGATTTCAAATCCCAGCACCACATGGTGGCTAACAACCATCTATAACTCTAATTCCAGGGGATCTGATGCCTTCTCTGTCCTCTTTGGGCACTGCACAATATGGGTGTACTTACATTTATGCAGGCATAACACTGATTCACATAAAATAAAAATAAAATTTTAAAAATTTGTTAAATGTGTCCCAGGTGAGAGGATGTGGGGCCAAGCTGAGCACCTGGATGTGGGGGCCAAGGCTGAGCACCAGGTTTCCAGTGGTTGGAGCAGGGTTTGTGCAGGGTGGTGGTGGCAGGTAAGACTCCGGGGGGTACTCTGGATCAGATCATGGATCCACCCTTGTATGCAGGTTGGCTTTTTCCCCTGTGGTAGTAGGGAGCTATGGAAGGTTTCTGAGCACAGTCTGACCCGGACTCTAAGGAAGATCTCTCTGGTTCCACATGAAGGGGTTGAGAGTGAGCCCCAGGAAACCTGAAGTCTGACTAGGGAGCCTGGCCACAGTAGAGCAGAAGGGAATTTGAGCAGGAAGAAAAGGGTTGCTCCAAGCAGGCAGCTCTGGCAAGACACACACGACCGGGCAGGGTTTAGGGACATGTGTCATCACAAACTCTTCAGGTCGTTCCAAGACACTTCTGAGTGAGTGGTCCCTTTGGGTTCCCGATGGGCCTCGGAGGCTGCCTGTTTGAATCTTTCTTCCTCCCAGAACAGCCTGCCAGGTGGGGGCTGTTGCTGTCTGGGCTCACCTTATCTCAAAGCTATCATCCTGTTTTCCGTATCATAGTAACAGAGCAGATGTCAGGGCCTGTTGCTAAGGATTCCTTGGAATATTAATACCCCAGTGTAGAGCTAAGGGCTCTCACTCTGTGCCTGGAGGCCTCAGGAAGCATTTGCATGGAGGCAAGTACTCTTTTATGTTTGTCCTAGCTTTCTCTTCCTCCTTGACACCCCCATCTCCTCTCCTGTCACCCCCAGCCTGTGTACAGCTAGCTGTCTTGAGGTGACAAACTCAACAGTAGCAAATGTGTACCCACTCTCCCTCCCACACCAGGGTAGATGTGATTAATGGATCACCGCATTCTTTCAAATGGGGGTTGGATGGGGGCTGCGACTCCTCTCTGGTTAATGGCTCAGATTTCACACTCAGAATGAAATCTCCAAAAGCCACCTGCTCTGTGCCCAGATCTTCCCACCCCTTCTCTTCTGGGCCCTTCCTCAGGTGGTGGGGGCAGGGGAGGGTTTTTTAACTGGCCTCTGTCTCCCATTCACTTCCCGGAATCTAGACTTCTGACTTTTCCACAACTGGAAAATCAAACCTAATGGTTCTGAGGAGTTTGGCTGGAGGTTGAGGTCAAGATAAGGATTTTGTTTGCCGATGCTGTTTATGAGCGTTGCCATGTTAATGCACGCAACAACCACCCCTAAGTGAGGTTGTTTTCTGCCAACATTTACAGCTTTCCCCTCGGCCTGTGGGTCAGCTGGGCCATGCGCTTCATTTAAGCATCTCAGTTCAGTGGCTCAGGCCTCTCTGTATGTGGCAGTTAAGAGCCAGGACCTGTGCTGAGTAGTGGCTTGTGCTCACCTTTTACACTTGGGTGCCTCCCCAGGACACACTGTCCTCCCACCCTCCCGTCCACCTGTGTCTTCCTCGTTTCTTTCCTTACACAGTGATAGTATGGCCTGGGCTTTGTGGTCTGTTTCTTGTGAGGTCTCTAGTGGAGTTACAGTGTGACTTCAGTAAAGCAAACCTTGGCCAAACAGATCAGCTGGTCTTGAGCACACAGTCTGCCTCTTGTTCACAGTGCTGCTCAGATCCAACAGTTCTGTAAGAGTTGGTTCATTTTCCCCACACTCTGGAGTACACTTGGCTGAATCAGCAAAAGGGTCCCTGGATGAAATAAGTGAAAATTCCAAGGAGAAGTATGAGTGGGAAGGAGCTCCTCTTGCTTGGCCAGTTGCCTGTGCCCCTCCCCACCCTGGTGTGAGGCAGGGGCTCTGTGTCTCTGTGTCATGTGTCTCCAAGAGCAGACTGTTTGACTCTCCAAGTATCTGTTTCGAAGCCTGGTATGTGTTGGAGACAGCTGTGAGTGGTTTTCACCCTATCATGGATGATGGCCAGGTTGGAGGTTGGGGGGTCAGGCAGCAGTTTTCCTGGGCATGGCTGTGTGTCATAGGACTGTGCTCTCCAAGTCCTTCCTGGGGCCCAGGGTTGGGGCACCACCACCTCTCTCTCTTTTACATAAGCCTTTGGTATTTGTTTGCCTGCTTGTTTTATATGGTGCCGGGGATAGAACCCAGAGCCTTGTGCATGCTAGGCAAGGGGTCTACCACTAAGCTACATTCCCAACCCTCTCGCTCTGTTTTAGAGAACATTCAACTGGCTAGCTGTTAACATGACCAGCTAGGGCCCATTCAACCACCCAAGGTGGTAAAGCTGGTGGTGCTGGTTCTACCAACTCCAAGCTAAGGAGATAGAATCCCTCTTTAAAATAGAGGCAAGATTTTGCAACAAGGACATGTTTGGGGTGGGGTGTAAATGACTGGAACGTGTACTGTTTAACCCAATTCATTACAGCTAGGCTTTTGCAAGACTACAAAATCCATATTAGCCTGACAGGAACCAACTGCCTCCAACAGATTTTTCCTGGTGGACAATTCTAGATGCACTTTGGAGAAAGCAGGCAGGAAGCCTGCAGCTCATAGCTCTAAGTGGCTCTGAGCCTTACTGGAGAAAAGCTGACTCAAAATTGTGTTTCCAAAAAATGCACACTCCACATCTCTTTTGAGAATTTAACCTAAGGTAGTCATCAGAGATGGGCATAAAGATGTATCTCTCAGGATATTTGTTTTAGTGTTAAGTTTATAAAGGAAATAATCAGCATGTCCCCAAACAGGGAAATGGTGAAATACATCTAGAATACTATGTTATAATTAAAAGTCATAATTTTGAGGAATTTTAATAATGTGGGAAATTATGATGTAGTAGTAACCAGAATAAACAAGGTAGATAATAAGGAACCAATTTTATTTAAAATTGTGTGCAAGTCCTTGGGAAGAATTAGAAAGTACTTAACCCATTAAGATGTTGGGTGTCATCATGGGGAAGGGGTTATGAGTGAATTTGGCATATTTTTCTCTGTCGTGTGTGCGTGTGTGTGTGTTGGGGAGCATGTACCATGGTGTACACATGTGGTCAGAGGACAACTTTCAGGAGTTGGTGCTCTCTTTTAACCATGTAGGTCCTGAGTTTTGACCTCAGGCTGCCTAGCTTGGCGGCAAGCATCCTTACCCACTGAGCCATCTCACTGGCCCCTGTTTTTTCTTTTTTCAAATTTATTTTTTATTTTTATGTGTATGAATTTTTGCTTGCATGTATTTAAGTGGATCACATGCAGGCAATGCCTGAGAAGACCAGAAGAGGGCGTTGGATCTCCTGGAACTGGAATTACAGAAGTTTGTGGATGCTGGGAACCAAATCTGGGTCCTTTGCAAGAGCAGCCAGTGTTCTTAGCCACTAAGGCATCTCTCCAGCCCCTGCTTTTTCTTTATAATACACTATCCCACAGTGCCCAGGGCCTGAGGCTTTGCTCAGTGAAGACAAGTCCACCTCAACCTGAGGCTTTTGCCTTGGGTGATAAACACCCAGGATGACCAGTATTTGACTTTGGAGAGAGAATTGATTTTCTAACAATAAAGTGTTTGTTTTTACAGATCTTGTTCAGAAAGTTTCCAGGGGGTTTTGAATCTGTCCCCTAGGAATTTTCTCAGGAAATCAGCACAAGTCACTCATGTCTCTGCCCGCCCCCAGCACTCCCTGAGCCTCCACACTAAGGGACTCCTGCATGCATCTACTAGATACAGCCTTCACTCAGCTTGTCTCACCCCGCATGGGGTTGAGAGATACTGGGAGGCAGCTGCTTCCCTTCGAAGGGCCAGTGGGTGCACAGCCTCTTCAGGGAAATCAGCTCAGCTGTCAGGCAGAGCCATCTACCACTTCAAGATTCCCCATGGGTTGCCTGTCTATGAGCCAACCAGTCACAGAGCCTGGCTAGAGCCTGCCTCATCTGTTCTTTGCACATCTGGTTTGTTTTGCTGAACTTCCCTTATCTGGGAAGAGCTATGAAACTCAGCTCAGTTTGGCAGATAATCACTGTAGCAGACCCAGCGCTAGGCAACTGGGATGCAGAGGGACAATGACACAGAGCCCTGGAAGCCACAATGTAGGGGTAGAGAGGGTGGGAATGTCACTGCAGTAGGACAAGGACCTCTGAGCCCATTTCCTGCAGCCTTGACTTGTGTTCACACACAGCCACTGTACATGCGCACACACACACACACACACACACACACACACACACACACACACACACACACACACACACACACACACAAATGTGCGCGCGCGCATGCCTCCTCTTCAGCCTCTTGCCTGTCACAGCTAACAAGACCTCAGAGACCCTGTGTGCTGCCTCTCGCTGGTTCATAGACAAAATGACTGGAGCCCCACACAGCTAACCTTCTGTCCATTGACCTCTATTCCCCTCCAGGTTAGTTCCATTCCTCTCTCCTGAATAGGTGCATTCATGTGCTCTCATCTACCTCCTATCAGCCCTTATTTTGTTCTCACATAAGTTATTAACACAAGGGCACAGCACACACTTAGCACTCATAATATCGCTACTGGAAGACTCTGATTCTCTCTTTCTCTCTGTGCATGTGCCACTGAGTTAGTTATACCCCCAGCCCTCGTATATTTTTAAATTTTATGTGTATGAATGTTTTGTCTGCACAATATAAGTGTACCACTGAGTGCAATGCCTGAGAAAACCAGAAGAGGGCATTGGATCCCCTGGAACTGGAGTTATAGACAGTTTTTAGCCACCATATGGGTACTGGGAACTGAACCTGGGTCCTCTGCAAAAGCAGGTAATGCTCTTAACTGCTGCACCATCTCTTTAGCCCCTGAACCCTTGATTTTTTTGTTTGAAACAGTATCTTGCTAATGTAGCTCAGGCTGGCCTTGAACTCTTAAGAGTGTGTGGGCTGTAGTCCTACCTGAGACCCTCTAGGAAGAACAGAGTTAGATGGTGATATTCATCTGGTTTGGCAGAGGAACACCTAGATAGAGGGGGGTGCCAGGGAATGGAGTGGCCTGGAAAGACCCTAATTTACTGCCAAGCCAGGGATCTGGCAGCCAGCTCAACCTGAAGAGGTTTACTGAAGCCAAGCTGGCTC
This sequence comes from Nannospalax galili, assembly GCF_000622305.1. NCBI lineage: Eukaryota > Metazoa > Chordata > Mammalia > Rodentia > Spalacidae > Nannospalax > Nannospalax galili. The sequence continues at coordinate 2,649,756 of NW_008333884.1, forward strand.
CATGGCAGGTTCCTAAAACAGGCCTCCTCTGGTTCCTCATCCAGTTGCTCTTCCTGTCACCCATCTGTCTTGAGGTGGCTCTGTTTGAAGGATGGACAGCTGTGCCTTCTGAGGTGCCTACAACAGCCTGAAGTGGGCACAACAGTCCCAGAGCTGGGACCTGAATTATCCTGTTCTCTTGTCTCTGACATTTGCTTGGAGTGCCTCCTGTGGACATACTCAGCTGTGACTTGCCATCCCTGCCCAGCCAAAGCCATGACCCCAAGCCATGGAAGCAACATCCCTCCCTCTCCTTTGATCTCCCCATAGCATTTGACTGTGGGCTTGTCTGTCCTGAAACTCCAGCAGTGAGAGGGCTGGGGGTTGTAAGGGATGCAGTGCTCCCCTGTCTGCATCCATAGACTGAACTGGGCAAGGGCCTAGTCCCCACTCCCCAGGTTGGAGCAGCCCCTAGCCTCCTGCTCAGGATCTGCCACCAGCCTTGCCATGTACTCTCCATGCACTGGGCAGGGAGAATCAGGTGCTGGAATCGCACAGAGCAGTCATGCCAGCCTGTCCATTCCAGCTCCCTTGGGTACCACTGGGGAAACAGAAGCCCCAGGAAAGTCATTGACTAGCTCCTAGATTTCTACTAACTGCACGAACACCTGTGGGTCATTTCTTCTGGTGTTTTTTTTCTTCCCATCTTCCTCATTGCCACAAAGCCCACCCTCCATGCTCAGGTGACCTTAGGCAGAGGAAGCAGTACCAGTTCAAAGGCTGGCAGACCAGCATAAGAGGTGTGTGGTCTTTTCACATCCTCTAAACCTCTCTTCTCATCTTCCAACAGAAAGAATGATGACTAGATTAGGAACGGTGGAACAGAACAACCCGTGGGTGGCCACAGATTGTATAGACTCCCAGGGGCTCAGAGAACAAGATAAATGTCAGTTTGAGGGGTTCGCAGGTCTTTGAGCCTGAAACTGGCCCCACTAGGAAGGGAACCATAGAGGACGATGCATTCATTCTGGAAGATTTGCGGGGGTGACTGGTTGGAAGCTGTAAGGAACACCTCCATCTTCTGGTTCCTCTGCGTTCCCAGCATCAGGACCCTGCTTGCTCTACCCACCTGCCCCTCTATAACTTTTGTTTTAGAAGGTTCTGTAGAAGATGAGGTCTTTGCATGGGAGAGCCCCTTGCTTCTGTCTCCCAGGGTCCTCCAATTACTCCTCTGAGTCTAGAATGGTCAGCAGAGAGGCCACCTCCTTTCTGTGTCCAGTCACAACAGGGCTTGGCTGTCAGGCTCAGGCATTGCTGCCCTGGGCAATTGGCCTGGGGTATGGCACCCCCTGCAGGTGGGGCTAGAGCTGTGCAGTCTTATAGAACCTGCTCTACCCAGGCACAGTCCTTCCCTTTCTTCAAGCTCCCAGAATGTTACAAAGGAAAAAAGAAAGCATGAGTTGTATGTTTTAAATGTTTACTTTGAACAGAGTAACGCATTTCACAGCCCCATGGCAGTGTGACTATGCCATTCACAAGATACCAGAAATTGAAACAAAAACAACAAACTCCACTGGGGATGGGGACAGGTTTAAAGTTGTCTGATGTGTCGTGAGCCGGGACTCTGTCCAGCAGAGTCCAGGAAAGACGACACAAACACCAAGGTGAGGTTCAAGCTTCTGTTTCTCTTCCTTCCTTTATTCTCTCTTATTCTCCCTCATATTCTCTTCATTATCTCACCCACTATGATGCTGCTGCTTCTCGTTCCTCTTGTGTCTCTTGTGTCTGTGTGCGTCTGTCTGTGTCTGCGTCTGTCCCTATGTCTAATACTCCAGCTCTTCATATAGCGTTTCCAACAGCCCTCCCCCCAGCCAGGACCAATCACGGCACACACACGTGCAGCGGGCAGGCAGAGTGCAGCTCATTGGCCACGTAGCAAGATCATCAGGCGGGCAGCACCTGTTCGGGCTCACCATGCTTGGAGTTGGAGTAAACAAGCAAGGGGCACGAGCCTTGGCAATCAGCCAAGAGTTGAAGTAAACAGCACGAGGCTTGGCAGCCAGCCAGGGCGCCATCATTGGCTGGCTCGGCCGTGCTCGCTTCCCACATGATGAATGTGTTGTATTTGTTTTGGGGTTTGGGGCTTTTTTTCACATTTTATTTATTTTGTGGTGGGGACAAGTGCCATGTCACACATGTAGAGGTCAGAGCACAACTTGTGGTTCTCTCCTCTCACTATGTGGGGCCCAGGCTGTCAGGCATGGTGGAACCTTTACCTGCTGAAACATATCTCGCCCTGAATATGTCATTTTTTGGCCCACCTGTCTTCCTGGACTGTACCTTAGCCCATTTGGGAGCAGTCTAGAGGTGACTGGACTGCCTGGGGAGCCTCTATGCATGGTTCACTGGGGGGTTCTTTTCTAAAGTGGCCCAAGGCTGGATGTCAGGTCCAACTGGAAGGTCAGGTGTCCGGATGGGCCTCTGGGATGGAAACTGAGGTCTGCCTGTCAGCTGTAGTCCACATGCTGCCTCCTGGTGGTCATCATGGACATGGGCCACAGTGGTCTGGAAGGGCAGTCTAGCGTGGTTCAAGAATCTCTAAGGGTCCCCAACACCTTTTAGGGGTCCATGAGGTCAAAACTATTTTCCTTATAATAAAATTCTTGGCCTCTTTCACAAATATGCAGAAAATGGAGAGTCCTTAGTCTTTAAAAATACCATCTTTTGAATTTAGTGTAGTGTCAAGGAAAAATATCTACTATTCCCTAGAAAAGCTGTTAGACTACTCATCTGCCTTCCAACTGTCCTACATATCCGTGAGAGCTTGGATGTCTTCCACGAACTTAAACAGAAAACAAAGGTTGAAGGAAAAGTCAGATAGGAACACCCAGCCATCTTTGGTTAAGCCAAAAATCAAATCAAGTTGTAAAAATGTAGAACAATACCATTCCTCTCTCATTATTTACCTTTGAGTTGAAAACTCAGGGATTTTTGTCTTCATAAAGTACATAAATTATGGCCCAGCCTAGTGGCATACACCTATAATCCCAGCACTGAGGAGGCAGAGGCAGGTGGATCTCTGAGATCGAGACCAGCCTGGTCTACATAGCAAATTCAGACCAGCTTGGGCTACAGGGAGACCCTATCTCAAAAAAACCAACCAAACAAACAAACAAAAATACATAAATTATGTGAATACCTAATAGGTTTACTATCTCTAGTGGAAGTTTTTAGATTTCTCAGTTTGAAATCCTAAGATAATAAAATATCAGTAGATGTAGCTCATATATTTTGGAATGTTCAAAAAAATTTAATTTTTAAAAAATATTTTATTATTTTTATTTTATGTGTATGAGTGTATTGCCTGTATGTAGGTGAGTACCTCTGTGTCGTGCAATGCTGCGGAGGTCAGAAGAGGGCATTGGATCACCTAGAGCTGGAGTTACGGACAGTTGTTAGCTGCCATGTGTGTGCTGGGATTTGAACCCCAGTCTTCTGCAAGAGCAGTCAGTGCTCTTAACCACTGAGCCATCTCTCCAGCCCCTCAAAAATTCTTTAAAAATTATTGTGTGTGTATATATGATGTGTGTGTTGGAGAGGGGAACATGTGTATACTACATACACTTAGGAGGTCAGAGGACAACTTTGTAGAGTCAGTTCTCTCTTTCCACCTTTACATGAGTTCTGGGGATTGAACTCAGGTCCTCAGGCTTACACAGCAAGTGCTTTACTCATTGAGCCATTTCACTAATCCCCAAAGCTGTTTTTTTAAAAAAAGAATATCTAAGGCGTTATAATTCACATATTGTAACCATTACCACTATCTGATTCCAGAACGTTTTCCTCTGTCCTTGAAGAGACCCTGGAGCTGTTAGCAATCACTCTCCTCTTGTGCCAACCCTGATAACCATGAATCTACTTTCTGTCTCTATAAATTTGCCTCTTCAGAGCACTTCCTATGAATAGGACCATACAGCATATGATCTTTGGACAAGCCTAGCTTTTTCACATAGTGTAATGTTTTCAAGGTTCAACCATACTATAGCAGGTATAAGAAATTCATTCCTCTTTTCCATAGCCAAATAATATCCCTATGCATGGACAGAGCACACATCAACCTTTATCAGTTGATGAATGTTTTAGTTGTTCCTACTTTGGGGTCTATTATGAATAATGTGTCTGGGAACATTTGTGTACATGTTTTCGTGGACATGAGTTTTCAATATTCTTAGGTATATACCTGGGGCAGTTGAAATTCTTGTTCATGTGGTAAGTCTGTGGTTAACATTTTGAGACAATATCAAACAAATTTCTAATCTCAATTTTTTTTGGTCTTTTTGAGACAGGGTCTCCCTGTAACCCCAGCTGTCCTGGAACTCACTATGTAGACCAGGTTAGCCTTGAACTCACAGAGAGCTGCCTGCCTCTGTCTCCCAAGAGCTGGGATTAAAAGCATGCACCACCACCCCAGGCAATATATTTTTTTAAGTATATAAAGGAGTCCTGAGTTTGCAAACCACTGGTCTGGGTTGGATGAGCCCAGGGGAGTGTGGATCTCACAATCCCTCTTCCTTGTACACACTAGCCCAAGCTCATCCCCCCCCATACACACACATGTGCATAGGGAACATATTCCTTCAGAAGGCACAAACAACAAACAGTGTCTTCATAATAGACAGAATTGGTCCTCTCTTATTGGTTCTCTCTAGTGACACAGAGAAAGCCAGCTAAGGTAGAGTATTCATGCTCTGGAGCAGGGTCTTTCCCTACAGGATTGTTAGGGACAGTCCTTGTGGACAGTGACTCTTGTCCTGGCTGCCACCCTACTCCTTGCCCTCTGAAGGGCCCCATGGCTTTGGTAGGAACCACTTAGGGCCATGGAGCTGCTGTTCTGTCCCACCCCAGTAGGGGAGCATCATGGGTTTGCCTCAGGTATCTTGGTGTCTTCCCACAGGCTGGGCCCTCAGCTAGGGGTGGGAAGTGGCAGGAGTTTGATGCACTATAGGGCTCGACAGCTGAGTTAAAAGTTGCTGAAGGTGTGCCTCTCCTTTCCCTTCTGATTCTCATCCTTTGGTGAACTGCCTGTCATGTCTACTCTGGTCACTTAACCAAGTGACCATCTAGTCACCCCTCCCAGGATTCTGAGCCTTTGGAAAGCATCTTTGAAGGAGGCCTTCACTGGAGGCGTGAGAGTCCAGCACCAGTGGTCAGCAGGGACCCCATCAGCGCCCCAGCCAGTGATGCACCCTCTCTTTTCCCTCTTAGATGTGACCTCTACCCTGGGCTATGCTCCCAGCCATGGCTGACACCATCTTCAGCAGCGGGAATGATCAGTGGGTTTGCCCCAATGATCGGCAACTTGCCCTGCGAGCCAAGTGAGTACCTCCATCCGGGCAGCCCTTCCTTCGCTCTCTGCCTGCTGCCTTCCTTCCTCTCTCTGCCAAGGTTCATGCCCAGGGAGTAGAAATTTGGAGAGAAGTATCTGTCAAATGCATGCCACTCTGGACCCATGGACACTTACCTACCATGTGGAACTAACTCATCACCACTTCTCAGATGAGGAAATTGAGACCTGAACTTCTTGCTTGTGTCACTTGTGAATGGCCAGTTTGGGACCCACATCTGGGTCCAGCCAACTCCCACGCCTGTGTTCTATCACTAGCCACAGGGTGCAAGGCCTCCTTGTTGGTCCTGTCTCCTGTCACTGAGCCCTAGGTTCCACAGGCCCTTGCAGCAGGAAGCTTGTGGACTCTGGATGTCCCCTTCAGAGCTCAGAGCAAAGCACAGTGGGACAGTACAGGACACAGGGTTGTTCTATGAGTGAATAGCTCCCCTCATCAGAGACCACAGCCAGCCCACAACATATCTCTCCATTGCTCTCAGCAGGGCCTCTACCCTTCCATGGTTCCCTCATGTCCATTGGCGTAGAGGGGGGAGGGTCCAATTTTCTGGTTCTTGGCAACCTTCAGTTCTGGTTAGGTAGACCATCTCCCCCTGCTGTGCACCTGTCTGGATGGTAGGGGCTCTCAGATGCCTCTCCTGCCTTCCAGTTCCTTCCCAGCTTTCTAATGGGTGCTGTCCCTGGTAATTGATAGGTCAGGAGCATCCCTACAGCTGTCAAAATGTGTCAGTAACTGGAGCCAGCATTTCCCAGCTGGGACCAAGTTTAAGAAATTTGCAATTAGACGTTATGAGCCTGAGGGGGACAGAGCTGAGACATCAAAGGCAGATAGAAAAATTAATCTGAAACGCCCAGGAAGAGGGGTGTCACGTGTGATTTGCAGGCATCTTTGCCCCACAGCTGACACATCCCCTCATCTGGATGCCTCAGTTCCCTGCACCGCACCCCTGTTCCTCTCCCCATCTCCTCTGACCCAGACGATGAAGCACCCTTCCTGGCAGGGCACATGTTGCTGAGAGCTCATCTCTCGAACTGTGTACAAGAGCCCAGCTGTCCCCTTGACCCCTCCAGTGTCTCTTTCATTTTCCCAACTTCAGCTCTCACCCAGCAGCTGCCAAGAGCTGTCACAGTTACCTTTCAAATGAGCAGGCGTGGGTGTCTCCTCCCTGGTGTGCTGCCCGTAGGCCTGGCAGTTTCAGAGAGGGAGTGATGCAAACACCCCACCGAGGAGCTAGGAGCTGTGCTCAGTGGGCCCCCTGGGAAACCTGAGGAGATTCCAGACCCACTGTCTTTCTACCAGGCACTGAACATTCCTAAACCCCTACTGTGATCCTCTATGTTAAAGCAGAGACAGGGAGAAGAGAGCCCTGTATGGGTACTTAGAGGTGTGCAGTTCTTCTAATGGTGATGATTGGCAGTAGAGCAGGGGTGGAGCATTAACTGGGTCTGGGGACCAAGAGAGACTGCTCTGCAAGTATGATTGAGACCCAGAGAAATAAATGCTCCGTGGAAGTATGTGGGATGTTCCATGCAGAAGGAACAGTCCATGCAAAGCCCCCGACACAGAAGGAACATGGCATGCTTTTGTAGCTTGACAGCGGAGTATGAGGGGTGCACAGGGTAAAAGGCCAAGAGGGAGCTAGGGCCAGTCAGGGCAGGCCCTGGACCTCCAGAGACTCCCCTCCTGGACAGGGTGACAGTGTGTTCCACATTGCATGTAGCACCACTGACACCCAGCGATGGGTACACACCCACAGCACCTTATTGGAACCCTCATTATGGATTCTGGACCACAGCACCTAGGCTTCCCCACCATTCTCAGGCAGGTGGAGGCGGTGGGCTTTGTGGATGCTGTGGGGTACTGGAGTTTACACTGCGCAACCTCACCTCCAGGGGTATGGTTCTCTCCCAAGGCTGCAGACAGGTTGGTCTGTGCACACGTACCAGACAGAGAAGCAGAGGAGGAGCCAGTGCCTAAGCCCTGCGGAGCTAGAGGTCATCCTGCAGGTCATCCAAAGGGCAGAGCGGCTGGATGTCCTGGAGCAGCAGAGAATCGGGTGAGCACAGCCACTGCTCCAGCAGGAAAGCAAGGGTGCTGAGCAGTGAGGCAGCGCACAGGGAGGCTGGCACACTGGGGTCTGGTGCTGCGGGGTGCCAGTGAGCATGAGTCCAAAGGCCCCAGAGTTTTTTGCTGGTCCTTGGAATGTAGGAAGGTGCCCAACCCCCCTGTATGAGCTGGGGGGTCACACTGACCCATGGGCCCCAGACGTGACTGTAAGAATGAGCCTGACAAGTGTGTTGCTGCTTTCGTTTCTGCACACCCTCCACCCAGCCACAGCTCAGCCAAGGGACAGAATCAGGAGGAGGCTCATCACTGAATCATCTCACCCAAGACCCCAGTGGGCAGTGTCCTCCAGCCTGTTCTCAGCCTCTTTCCTGGCCTCTGAGGTCCAGAACAGGCCATGACTCAGTCATCCAACATTTTGGTGTGTCTTTTCATTGTTGTTTAATTACAAAAGCAATTCATGTTTCCTAGATAATTTGAAACATCAGAACTCGGGTAGGAAAGCAGTCATGCCAGTTTGGGCAGGAACTCATTTCAGTCTGTCCTTATTATTTTTCTGTTCATTTTTTTCTGTTACTTATATGGTCGGGTTTTTTTTGTTGTTGTTGTTGTTGTTTGTTTGTTTGTTTGTTTGTTTGTTTTTAAATCAGACACAGTAGAAATGCACAGGTTTAGAAGGCAGTGGTCCTACTGTAAAGATGATAGCTATGCCAACGGTCTCCTGCATGAGCCTCAATCACACGATGGGTCATTATTGTCAGTACAAATGGCTTACATCAGAATGTCTGAGTTTTTCTTTTTTTTTTCTTCTAACCTGGCTTGGACCCTGCTTCTTACTTAACTCCTCCTCCAGGGCCCTGCCAGGCTCCTAGCTGACCTTGAGTGCTGGTGATTGATCCCAGGGGTCTAGGCTCCCCCAGGAGGGTGAGCAGGGAGTGGGTTTCAGGAACCTCATTCAGGCTCCCCTGTGCTGTGGGAGTGTTACTAGTCACCTCCAGCTTTTGCCTTCCCTGAGCTGCCTTAGGAAGTTCCTCCTATTGTCTAATTTCACCGATAAACACTGGGCTGCAGGGTGTGGAATGACTGTAATGTACTGTAATGTGCTATACTGTACTGTACTGTACTGTACTGAATGTACTGTAGTTTAATTGTTCACAGGGAGGAAGCATGTCTTCTGTGTTTATATGAGGCATGGAAATACAAGGCGGACTGACAGAGGGTCCTTGAGAACAAGAGGATCATGCTAGAGCTAGATGAGGAACAGTGTTCACATAGTGCTCAGTACAGGGCATGCAAGTGAGAAGGCCACAATGCTGAGTTAGCGATCCCTCAGACCCCTTAGCAGCACCTTGTCACCTCAAGGAAGTATGAGTCAGTGATAACGGAGCTAATATCAGTCAGGTTTGGAAGTGGACCCTGGCTCACCTCTTGGGAGCTTTGTGACCCCAGCAAGTCACTTTTTAGTCCTTAGCCTCAGTCTTCTCATCTCTAAAATGGGAAATGTAGCCTCTACCTACTGAGGGGGCTGGTGACAATCAGAGGAGATAATACCCATTTGCCCACACTGAGTATCCACTGGGTACCAGAAATAGGGGGGCTGACAAACCAAAATAGAGGCTATAGTCACATGGGGGTGGGTACAACTTACAGTGGGAAGGGCTAGAGGACCCCAGAGGGGTGCCTGTGCAGGTTAAGCTGGGTTCCTGGACACTCAGACCCAAAGCCTGCTGTCACCCTTCACCCTCTCCCTTCTACTCCAGGCTGTCAGTGCTGCCTCTGAGGTGCAGCCCAGGGCCTCTATCCTTCTCCCCAGAGGCCACAGCCTCCTCCTGGCATCCTCCCTTTTACTGTCCTCATTATTCCAGCTTCCACAGAGGCTTAGGAAAATGTCACTTGGATCAAATCACTCCCCGCTTTCAAACTCTTCAGTGACTTCAGATTGAAACCACACTCAAGTCTGTGACCTGCAAACCCCCAGGATCTGCCCTTGCTGGCTCCTCCAGTCTTGCTGTATCCCTGGCTCCCTGTGGCTCATGGAGCAGCAGCCTCTGTGGTGGTTTTACTGGTGACCATTTCTCAGCCCTAACTGAATCCTGTGGCTCAGTTTTTATGTTTTCAGAGTGTCTTCTCTGGTCCCTCATCTTTCTGTCCCAGCTCCCCCTCTGTTGGTTTGTCGTCTTGTTTGTGGATGTCCTCCCTTGTGTCTGGCCTGTTTGCTACAATATTCCCAGTGTCTAGCACATCCTAAGTGCTCAGTTAATGGCAAGTGAACAAATGACTAGGAGTTAGCCAGGGGCAAGGGTAAAGTGGCGAAGAAACACATGTGACATGGCATTGGATTGGGTTCTGTAGCTGTTGTGCAGTCTCCAGGTTGAGGACAGGAATCATGTTCCCTCTGACTCCGTGTTCTATGCTGCAGGCGGCTGGTGGAGCGGCTAGAGACGATGAGGCAGAATGTGATGGGCAACGGCCTCTCCCAGTGTCTGCTCTGCGGGGAGGTGCTGGGTTTCCTGGGCAGCTCGTCCGTATTCTGCAAAGACTGCAGGAAGGTAAAGTCCTACTCTGCCTTTCTGGCTGCCCAGTCTGGGGCAGCTCTGTGGCTTTGTGGCTTTGCATCACAACTTCCAGGAGAGTGTGTTATACCTATGTGTGCATGTGTACATTTATCCATATAGTATCCTTTACTTCTTGGCAAGAATTATCAGGGCCTGAAGACTGGATGGCATGGCTTCTAGGGCTAGCTCTGAGAAGCAGACCTGTGAGTTAGAGTCTGGGTATGAATCCAACTCTTACACCAAACATGTGACCTCAGAAAAGTGGTCTAATACAGCATGTCTCATCTTCTACATCTGAAAAATAGGGGCAAGTATCACATAAACCTTAGAGAGCTGTGGGGATTAGATATATTCAACATAAAACTCTTGGAGTTGGAATGATGGCTCAGTGGTTAAGAGCACTGGCTGCTCTTGGAGAGGACCTGGGTTCAGTTCTCAGCACCCACTTGATGGATAACAACCATTCATAACTCCAGTTTCAGGAAATCCAATACCCTCTTCTGGCCTCCATGGGCATTACACGCACATGGTACACTTACATACATGCAGGCAAAACATTCATGCACATAAAAATAAATAAACAAAATTAAAATACAAAGCTCTTACATCCTTGCCTGGCACATAGGCACTCAGGAAATGTTAGGTCAGGACTGTTTTCCTCAGAACCAAGCAGGATGCTGGAATTGTACTTCCTGTTCTGTCAGTCTGTTCTCTTGATTCCTGGCCACTCAAAGGAGAATGATCTTTGTAGCAAGATTAAATAGATTTTCTCCTTGTGCTAAATTGTGCCACACATTAAATCATTTCATATTGAACCCAAGAATTTTTTAAAAGATAACTTTTAGTTTTTCCTAGAATTTCGAATTGTCTTTAAAAAGAATTTCACAGAGAACAATGTACCTTCCAGTCCTCAGGTTATTTACCGTCTCAATTTACTCTATCCTTGGAACCTGTATTATTTTTTTCTTCCTGGCAGAAACTGTTGTAGATTCTTATTCCTATTCCAGCCAAGACTGTGTGTTCCACAGTAATTACTGTGAGATTTCCCTTTGCTGCCTTCCTAGGTTAGAGACACTACTTGCCCTGCACCTTTTGTTTAGTTTGTTTTGTTTCCACCTTAGTTTTGCTGGAAACCATCCTCAAGTAATTTCCACATGTCAGTCATTGTTTCAAGCTTGAAGTTGTTACAGTGAACAAGACAGAGGGAAAAGAATCTTCTCTCTTGAGGTGACAAATAATGATCATAAATAAGATGATTCCAGGGATTAATAAATACTGGAGAGAAATAACCAAAGATAAAACCCTAGGAGTGGGGTGGGTCATAAGCATTGAGAGGATTATAAATGTGGGAAAATCCAGAGATGTAAATGTGGACTTGAAACATTAAGACTTTTGAAACCTTGACAAGGGCATTTTCAGTGGCATTTAGAATCTTAGATGTGGGGCTGGAGAGATGGCTCAGCGGTTAAGATCACTGGCTGTTCTTGCAAAAGACCCAGGCTCAAATCCCAGCACCCACATGGCAGCTAACAACTGTCTATAACTCCGGTCCCAAGGGATCCGACAGCCTCTTCTGTCCTCCGGGGGCATTGCACAACACAGGTGCACTTACCTACATGCAGGCAATACACGCATACCCAGAAAAAAAAATAAAGAAAGAAAGAAACTTTTTAATTAAAAAAAAAGAAGCTTAGATGTGAGAGGGTAATATCCCCAATGAATAAGTGCGAAATCAAGGATTTGGGGGCGTGGTCATTTTTTTTTCCTGATCTATTGTATGTCCTGAACTGTCTAAGGAATACAGATTGATTGCTCCAAGCATAGTAGAGGTGTGATGGGGATCTAGGTGTTAGGGCAGGCTGCTTCCTCTGTTGGTGTCAGACTAGGAACACTAGATGATAGGCGTGGGGACCCGGGAATGCCTTGCTCACAGAACTGGGGCAGATGGATTATGTTTTGTGACTTCTACTTTCTGTTTCTGTGGACCCCAGCAGCCTGTTTGCTCCCCTGTCTCTCTACCCCTCATTAACTGCTCTAAAGATTCCAGGTTTGTGGGACCATGGGACTGTCCTGATCTCTGCCACAGAGCAAGCTACTGTCCTTGGTTACCAAAGAGTTAACGCCAGCTGCTCCTCAGAGAGCCATTGCCTAGGCAACAGGGACTGTCCCAGGGGAGGGCCTCAGCTGGATGAGGGATGTGGGGGAGATATTCTTCCAGACTCACCTCCCCCACTGCCCAGTGCCCTGGAGCTGGCCTGGTCGGAGGCCATTTCCATTTGAAGTGGTTCTTCCTCTGCCAGTAGGCTGGGACCTGTGTCCACTTGGCAGGAGACAGAGGAGCACTGTCACCTTCTGTGGGAACTTGTTCCAGGGCAAAGGTTGGTGGGGGGATGTCAGATGAGGTCATTGGGGGGTTCAGGAGGGTTTTCTTCCTCTGTCCTTGAGAAGACTGTGTTATTCATTCATATGTATACATTCTTTAAATAGTAAGAGAGTCCACAATGTGCAGGCCGATTCTAGGTGATGGACAACATCCTTGCTTTCATCGAGATTGTTTTCCAGGGCTAGGAGAAGGACAACAAGTAAGTTTTAAATAAATAAACATAAAATAATGTCAGATTGACCGAGGGCCCCATGCTGAGTTGAAACAGTGACTTCATGTGCTTAGGGAGGGCTTCTCTGAATTGAGCCTGAACAAAAATAAGAGTCAGTCCTGGGAAGATCTGGGTGGAAACGTGTTCTAGGAAGAAGGATCTGCAGGCACAAAGACCCTAGGGAAGAACCAGCTGAGCTTGCTTAAGGAACTAATGAAAATATGTGGAACAGAGGGAGTGAGAGTCAGAGTCAGGACCTAGGATTCTGTTACACATTGAATAGGATGTGGTGAAGTAATGAACAGGGGTGGGGTGCAGTCTGCTTCATTTTTAAGGGATGACTCTAGCTGGAGGCAGTGGACTGCAGGGGGACACAGACTTTTGAAAGCAGGGGGTAAGTTTGGTGGTGATGGCTATCACTGGGGGATGACAGACCTGCGGGTGGGGGAGGATAAGGAATTATTGGGATAGAAGCCCTATACTAAGAGAGTGTCAGGGTCTTCAGTGTATTCTAAACTGATTAGGAAGAATTAGAGGAGCTAAGTGAGGGTTCCTGGAAGGTGAGATTCTAGAAGACAAGGAAGGGGCCAGAGTGAAGCTATTTGGTCTACCCTGTGCCTCAGCTAGTATGCCGTTCCCACACTAGCACTGCAGTGCCTGGGGCTCCTGACTGGGTAGATGAGGCCCATTCTACACTTCAGTGGCATCTCCACTTGACCACAGGAGACTGGTGTTTATTTCTTCCTCAAAGCAGGATCATGAGGTGCTTGTGCCCAGAGCTGTAGGATGAGCCTGGGTTGGGTGCCCAGTTTGGCCATCACAAGTTGTACAAGTGACCTTGTATAACTCACTTCACCTCCCTGGGCCTCTGTCTCTTTATCTATAAGACAAAGTCACAAAGCAGCCATCAGCAGCAGGTAAGGAGAGGATTAGCTGGTGCAGGGAAGCCCTTTGCAGGCTCTAGTTTGTTGCCAGCAGCTGGCAGAGGCAAAGGGATCCTATCACTGTCATTGTGACTGGGCCACCCCAGTGCTCTCCGATCAGACTTGCCACAGAACATAGTTATGACGTCCACGGATCACAAGAGAGACTGAATGATGCCACAACAGTCAGTCCAGGACGAGGTGCCTGAACAACAGACCTTTATTTCCCCATGGTTTGGGGGCCTGGGAAGTCCAGTGATTCAGTGTCTTCCTGGCCTATAGACAACTGGCTTCCCTGTGTCCCTAGATGGCAGAGAGAGCTAGCCCTGGTGTCTCTTCCTCTTCTGTTAAAGACATTAATCACATCAGATCAGGACCTCACCCTTACAACCTCATTTAACCCTAATTCCTTACTTCCAAGGACCCCCCTCTCCTATGTAGTCACAATGGGAGTTGGGGTTTCATCGCTGGAATTTTGAGGGGATTCGGTTCAATCCATTGTATTCTGTTTCTCTTTCTCTCTCTCTCTCTCTCTCTCTCTCTCTCTCTCTCCTTTTTTTTGAGACAGAGTCCCAATTTGTAGCTCATGCTGGCCTCAAATTCTCAGTCCTTCTTTTTTTTGAGACAGAGTCCCAATTTGTAGCTCATGCTGGCCTCAAATTCTCAGTCCTTCTGTCTTTGCCTCCCGTGCTGGGATTCCAGGCATGTACCACTATGCCTGACAGAATTCATGTTTTCTTGAACTTAAAATTGGAGCTGCTACAGTTAATCTCCTATTTTCCAAAAGTTATGCAACTAAATTGTGGACTTGGACACCTCAACACTGATGTCCTGAGCTAGCAGGCACCCCCATTAGTGTGTGGGTACCAGTGGCATGCACATTCCACTCATTTGCTCAGTGCTTCACTCCCAGGTGAGGGGGTCTAGAAGCGGAGGGGTCCTAGATGATCTCTTCCCTCAGGTCCTGACTGTCAAGATGGATGGGCAATGTGCTCTAGAGTGACACCCACTGCTGTACAGACCTAGGTTCCCAGCCTTAGCAGCTAGGAGAGCTGTCTGGAGAAGCCAGTCTCTGAAGCCAGAGGGAGCAAAGGTCATGGGGTTGGGGGATGTGGAGTGACTCCTCAGCTAGAAGCTTGTGGTAGAAGCAGGCCTGACAGCTAGAAGGTACGGAGGCAGTGCTAAAATAGGGAGGATGCAGGATGTGAGGAGTGATGGCAAATTTGGCTTGGAAATGGGGAACTTGGAGGACTGATGGAGCATGCTTCTGGGGACCAGAAGACAAAACAGACCCAGCCAAGAGCTTTAGGAAGCTGCAGTCTATGGGACTTGTTAAAAGAAGGGTCATCTGGAGACCTACTACATTTGAGAGGAGAATGAATGGACAGGTCTGTAGGCCCCAGGGTGTCCAGAAAATGATTCCAGAGGCATAGACATTCAGGCAGGGCTCACTTGGGGTCCGAGTCCTCAGAGAGTTAGAAAGGCCTAGATGTGGTCCCTTGAAGAACTTTAACCCTTGCAGGTCTGGGGACAAGGGATGACATCATCCATTTGCTCATCCAGAAAATGCTTCCTATATGCTAACATAGGACCCTGTGCTGGCGACACAGTGAAAGGAGACACAGAACCTAGTCTCCAGAGAGGATGAGTTGATTATGGATAATTAGTTAGGGAGGGATCCTGGGAGGAGGGCTCAGTACAGAGGCTCCTGGGCATCAGGAGGCCCCCACTCTGGGTTTACCCATTTCTGAGATCTTTCCTGTTCATTTTTGCCTCCACTTCCCTCTCCTCATTTTTTGTTGTGTCTGCAGCCCTGAGACCCAGGGGGATGTGCACTTGGGCAGGCTGCAGAAAAGGGATGCTTGGGAGATACCTGGCATTGGAAATGTCCAGAGCAAGACCTGGTGGGGGAGGGCAGATGCTTCTGGGGACACGGATGCCTTTCCAGTAAGAGTCCTAGCAGCATTCAGCAGTCACAAGCTAATGAACGTGCGGGTGGAAGGCACTGCAGCCCTGGAACCGTGGCCCTCTGTAATTGGGCGTGCACACCCTGGCTGCCTGGCCTCATTTCCCCAGCAGTAGTGGAAGGGAGAGGGGCTGGCTGGTTAATTAAAGAGGCCTGGCACTCCTAATTGCTCACAATCTGAGTCAGATAGCCTTCAGTCTAATTGAGAGTCCAGCTTCCCAGCCATGGAAGACTATGTAGGGCTGCAGGAGGACCCATCCAAGCCCAGGATGGCATTGTCACAGGTCCAGGGAAACAGTTGGAGTTTTTCCTGATTTCAGCCAATGGGAACCAGACTGTGAAGTGACCTCAGTCATGCATGCTGAGTCCTGGTGGAAGAGAATCTGAGGTGGTTAGTCTACATTTTGCTCCAGGTCCTTAGCTGAAGTCCTGTTTTATGGGGGGATCGTGGTCCCAACCCAGCACGAAAGAATACCGGGGGCAGGGGGCCCTGAACCACACCTCGGACCACACCTCATCTCTCTTGCCACAGGCTCCAGACTATTTTGCTCTAAGGAAGAGCTGTGTCTCGCTGCAGGGAGCTGGAATGACCCTGGGGTGAATGAAGACTATGCCACTTCCCCCAAAGCTCTAGACTTCTTTCTTTGCTCAGGGTCAGGGATTTGTGGCAGCTAAGCAACGGAGGAGCAAATGGCACTTCTTGTCATGCTCCTGCCTGCCACAGGCCTGGGCAATCAGAGGCAGAGCCCTGCCCCGCCCTCCCAATCACCATTTTACAGTCATCAGAGAGCAACCTCCTTCAGGCTGAGACACCAAGGGAGTCAGAGAGACCCCAGAGTTCCAGTGCTGATGATACTTTTGCTGCTCAGTGTGGGCTGAGGATCAGCAGCATGGACAACCCTTGATGTTTGCTCAAAGTACAAGTTCTTGGGCCCCCTTGCATCTCCTGAGCTAGAATCTGCATTTAGCCAGACTCCTTCATACAACATCTTCATCCATACCATAGTATGTGCCATGTTAGAATTCCTCTCCTTTATAAACGGGACTGATATTCCAAGGTGTGTATGTCACAGTATTTTGCTGATCTGAGATGGACATTTGGGTTGCTCCTACATTTTAGCTATTGTGAATAATGCAACTGTGTACATGGTTCTCTCTCTCTCTCTCTCTCTCTCTCTCTCTCTCTCTCTCTCTCTCTCTCTCTCTCATCCTCTTTCCAGTTCTTTGGGGATATTTACTCAGCTCAGGAGTGGAATCCCTTCCACCCCATACTACTTAGTCATTTTGTGAGGTCACATTCCTACCACCAGTGTGCAAGGGTTAGGAGGTGACCATGTTTGCAGGGAATGGAGATGCAGTGAAAGTCCCTGGAGGTGCCCAACCCCCACTCCCTTTCCAAACCTTATCTTCAGCTCCTCTGTCCCTGGTGGGAAGGAGAGAGAAGGCCTGGAAGCAGCTGCCACCTTGAGCAATAGCCCTTTCATCCAAGTTGTCTTCAAATTGGCCTCACAGTGTCCTTCTCCTCTTCAGCCTAATTCAGTGTGGAAGACGTATGTTTGCCCCTTATTGCAAAGATAGATTTTTTTTCATTCAGCCACTGATGTTTCCTAAATCCCCGGAAAAAGACACTTAATTCATCTGCCCTGAGGGGCCACTCTGGCTGCTTGTGTGTTGCCAAGGCTGTTTGGCAGGAATTGACTTGGCTCCTGTTGTCAGGATCGGAGGATTGGACCAGACACTGAGCAGCATCTTGGAACATCCGCCTTGCCTGGGGTTGGCAAGAGGAACATTTCCATTAAGGCGGACTCTTCTCACTGTTTAATGCCTGCAGCTGGGCTTTTCTTCCCCTAAATAAAGAACTGCCACTTGATGCAGTTCAGATCCCATTCCATTGACCCCAGCATGCCACCAGCACATCACTAACCTTCTACACAGGGTCATTTGGACAAAGGAGGATGGGCTTTGGACCACTTTGCAAGCTATGGGTCTCACTGGACAGACTCTGCATCCCTGTCCTGTGGGCCAGTTCTGCAGCCCTCTGGAGACTGTGCCTACTTGACTCCAGGGGAGAGGTAGGGATGTCAGGCCTGCCCCCCAGACCTCATATGGAAGGAGGCTGTAGGAGTGGAAGGCAGGAAGTGACCCCAGAACAGATCCTGGAGAGAAGCCAGGCAGCTTCCAGTCATGTGAAGCAATGCTTGGGTCAGCTTGGGATAAGGAGATGCCCAACAGGCTGGAGTAGGCACAGCCTTGGAGAGGAAGTTCAGAGTTGGTGGGCATGTGGGTTGGTGGGCATAGTTAGTGGTTTGGGTGTATGGGAGAGTAAGATGGGGAGGGAAAGAGAAAGGCTGAAACTGGAGGTGAGAGGAAGACTGAGTGAAGGAAGACAAGAGAGCCTGGGCGGGGGGTGATCCTCAAACAGAAGGCGGGAGACAGGGCGGCAAGAAAGGGTCAGGCTGAGGCATTTGAGTGTGCTCCTGTGGCCATAAGAGCCATCCAAGGGAGCTGAGCAGTTCTGAGATCTTTGGCAGAGCTAAAGTCTACACGGATATTTGGGAGGACTATGGTAAGTTGGCAGGAACACACTGATACTGAATTATCCACATAGCAGGAGCCAGGGGCCAGGTGTGGTGGCACATGCGTGTCATCCCAGCACTCTGAGGCTGAAAGAAGAGAATTGTGAGTTGCAGGTTAGCCTGGGCTATGAAGGCCAGACCGTGTCTCAAAAAAGAAAAACAAAGTAGCCAGGGCCAGGCCCGGATTAAGGCAAGAACACCAGGATGGGAACTCAAAGACAAGGAAGAGAAATATTATGAAGCAAATTTCCAGTAATTTGGGGCTTGGGGACATAGCTCAGTTGGTAGAATGCTTGACTAGCATGCTCAAAGCCCTCCATTCAATCCCCAGCACTACATAAAACTGGCTGTCATAGCTGGGTATGGTGGTGCATGCCTTTAATCCCAGCACTTGGGAGGCAGAGGCAGGCGGATCTTTGTGAGTTCAAGGCCAGCCTGGTCTACATAGCGAGTTCCAGGCCAGCTGGAGCTACAGGGAGACCCTGTCTCAAAGAGACCAAAACCAAAAACCAAAAACTGGGTGTGATAGCACAGGCCTATAATCTTAGTACTCAGAAAGTAAAGGCAAGAGGATCAGAAGTTCAAAGTCATCCTCAAATACAGCAAGTTCAAGGCCAGCCTGGGCTGTATGAGGCCCTGTCTTTAAAAAAGAGGTTTCTAAACCAGGCGTGGTGGCACACGCCTTTAATCCCAGCGCTTGGGAGGCAGAGGCAGGAGGTTCTTTGTGAGTTCGAGGCCAGCCTGGTTTACATAGTGAGTTCCAGGACAGCTAGGGCTACAAGGAGACCCTGTCTCAAAAAAGACAAAAAAGTTTCTAGTAATTGACAGCTGCCTCTCCATGCCAGCCCCCTACCCTCTTAATCATCAGAACTGCCTTGGGAGCTAACCACTTTTTTCAGGTAAGGAAAGGGACACTAAGTGCAGGTAAGGTTCCTCTCTGGGTAGGGGCTTAATGGCCTCACCTGCCAGGCTACATCTGAGCACAGGGCCTGCCATGAAAAGGCCAGGGCAGGAGTGAGGGGCTTGTAGCCTGTCAGGTAACACTTTCATGACCTGATATCTAAGGTACCCAACTGTTGGAGTGTCAGCGTCTCTGTATACTGTGCTAGGACCAGTCACAAGGCACCTGCTTTATGTGGTTACACACCCTGGTGTAGGGACAGAATTGAGAAGGGACCACCCTGCAACCACACAGAGCTGTCCAGTGGGTTATGAGGAACAGAGGGGGTTGGCATGAACTGGGCCTTCTCTGCCTAGCTCTCAGCGCCCTGGAGGAGCCATAGGCTGCCCGAACTTCAGCCACCAAGACCCATGGGCAAGATCTTACCTCAGCCTGGACTCTTAGCCTAAGCCCCAACACTGCCAGTTCCTGGACTCCCAGCTTCAACTCTGTTTCCAAACCTTGTGGCTACTACCATCTCCCTGACCAGGTGCCCGGTAGTGCAGCTACCTGAAGTCTACTGTGAGCAGCCCGGCAGCCCTGATCCTCCCCAGGGACCAATAGCAGGCATCACTAGATCAGGGGTCACTCCTGCTTTGGACAACCCATGAGCTAGAGTAGAGTTTACAATGAGAGAAAACAGATACAAAGAGAATTTTGTGATGGGTAAAATGATAGAGAATTCACGTTCAGTATCCATAAGGCTTTATGAGAGCAGGGTCATGTCCAATGTCTATAAATTGTCTGTGGCTACTTGACACTGCAGTGACAGTGACTACAGACAGAACTTCAGAAGTTTGCTTGCTGGTCCTTTACCAAAGTGTGCCCCCCCTCTCCTATCTCTGGAGCCCCTCCCAGGGTGCCTGATGGCTGAGTAGTGAGAATTGGACTAGAGGATGTAGCTTAGTGGGAGAGCTTGGCTAGTATGCATGAGACTCTGGATTCATCCTCAGTACTGCAGAAAACAAAACAGAAAAGGCATGAAAAGGGAGGAGTCTCCCCTGGTCATTGGTGGAGACCAGGCAAGAGGTGGCAGGTCGGTTGGTTGGTTGGGTCCCAGCTGTTTAAAAACTCAGTAAGGAAAAAACGAAAACCACCTCAGTGAGGCAGTGTCCTTCAATATTCTTGTTAAGATTTTTATTTTCCTTGATTTTTTTTTTTTTAAATGCTGGGGATGGGACTCAGGACCTTAAACATATGAGGCAAGCACTCTACTACTGAGCTACATCCCTGACTTCTCTCTTCCTGGAATTTGAAATATAAGAGTGCTAGTCCCTAATGCTTTAGATCCAATTGCCTGCGTCTTCCTGCCTCAGTTTTCTTACCTGGAATTGGGGATAATTGAAATTCCTGTCTCAGAAGGTGGTTGTGAGGAATGAAATGAGTTAGGCATGTGATAAGCTCTTTGAAATAGTGTCTTATGCACATAGCAACTTGAAGAATTATAGAGTCTATACAAATGTAGGTAAAATATTAACTCCACCCCGACCTTAACAGTCTGTCTCTACTTTTGCGCTTTTCTCCTCTCACATCTGAATGTATGTGGATGTGTCTACTATATGTATATCTTGAGTTGGGAGGTGGTCTTTTTAGATAGGATCTTGCAATGTAGCTCTGACTGACCTAGAACTTACCGTGTAACTGAGAATGACTTTGAACTTCTGATCCTCTCTCCTCTACCTCCCAAGTGGTAGAATTAACCACAGTGGTGGCCTGGAACTTACTAGACCAGGTTGGCCTTGAACTTTTGGCAGTCCTCCTGCTTCTGCCTCCTAAGTGCTTGGCAATATATTTATTTTTTCTTTATGGGGCCAGATATATTTCTTATGTTTTATAATTTATAATGTAATATATAATATATCCTTATATATTTTCATTTGATACCACATTTAAAAAAATCCCTCTAGATCCATACATAGAAATCTCATCTAATTTTTAAGGGCTATGTAATATAAGGGAGTTTTTTACACTTCTCTGTGGTCCCTTATTTCACAGGTACTCACACAGCCTGTTGGGGCCAGGGCTGGAGTGTTGTGAATAAAAGCAGGGCTGGCTGTCCCAAAACTGCCCCCTTAGGTGTCAAACAACTCCCATCGTGTTCCCTTAGTGTGCTCCTTTCCCAGGGCCCACTGCCCTCTGCAACATGCCTTCTGCCCTCTGTCAACATAGAAATAGCCAGGTGGCACGATTCAAGTGTATTTCCCAGAAGTCTCCTTGGTCCTCATATTAGAGGAGGGGCATAGCAGATGGGGTGCTATTGCCTAATTCCAGCTATGCCTGCCCTGCCACACCCATGACTATACCTAGTCACTGCTGCTCCTCTATGTGACTTTGCATGAAAATCATCCCCCTGTACACTCCATCCCACTCTGGACTTACTATGAGGGAAAAGGGTTGGATTAGAGTCTTATTGGCCCTTTCAGCATTTTCTTCATGCATAGCTCAGGCCCAGCTGGTTACCATCCACATATTGGGAATTGTGGGGTCTATGAGTGACAGCTGCAGCTGGGAGCTGAGGCACACTCCCCCGTACCCCTGCACCACCACACTTGCTTGTGTCTGTGTTCTTTCGGGGCTTTAAAGCCATGCTGAGTTTGCTTCTCAGCTTTCTTGGGCTCAGGTTGTAACTAATTCCACATCCTTGGATCAGGAGGAAGTCAGCATGGGGTTGGCCTGTGCTCTGAAATCCCCTCTATCTCTTGGTATTGTTGTGAAGTTTTGTGTCCTCACAGTCCCCCAGGGACGAAGGTGGGCAAAAGGCAGTGTTTACACCCCTTTTCCAGATGGAGAAATGGAGGTTCAGACAAGGTAGCTCACTCATAGTGGTCCAGCCAGGACCTTGTGGTGATTCTTCCAGCTCAGCTCAGGCTTTACCTGTGTACCTTTTGACAAGTCAAGAGAGCTGAAGGCATACAAGAGACCCCTGAAGGAAAGAGACATAGGTGCCATCTTGCAGATGAGGTGCCCCAATGCCAGAAGCAGTCACAAGCCATAGGATAGATTATAAAGTAGAAAATGGTACCCAGCATGGGCTCCATAAGGCAGTGCACCTAGAGAGCTCTCCTGAGACCTCACCCTGGTTTGTCATGAACTGAAGATGGCTGGACAAGTGTGGCATTCACAGGGGTCTGGGTTTGAGTTTCCTTGAGGTATAACCCCTCACCGAGTAGATAAGAGCCCCTGTAGCTCAAGGGTGGGATAGCAACCTTAGCTGGGCTCTGTGGACTTGCTTAGGCTAGGCCACAGTGACATCATCCTGTGTCTACCTGCCAACTCTCTCTCAGGCCCCTGGCTGCTGCAGTCTCGGCTCCTTCCCCCAGATCTGGTCAGTGGAACTGCGCAAGGCTCCAGCAGCAGGAAGTGCCCTTGGCCAATCTGTTTAGCGGCTCTTAGCAGAGGTAATTCTGTGCATTTGCTTGTCCTCTGTTGTGGTAAATAGCAGATAATGACATTTCCAGTCCCCAGTGTGGCTCAGCTCTGCTCACCTCGCAGGCTGCCCAGCCAGCTGCCACACTTCGACAAGCTTGCAGTCCTTCCTCACTTTCGTATCATCTCTTTGTTTCCAGTGCTTTTGCCCCACGATGCTTGCTGACCACAGCCCCTGGTGCATTTAGCCCATCCTCGTGGGCACTGGGATAGTTCTCCGATGGGAAGCCGAGGGGAGAGGGAACTGCCTTCCCTCCTCTAGACTCCCTGTAGCCCCAGCCTCAAAATCAAGAACAAAGGGATGGAGGATACATACCACTCAATGGCAGATTGCTCACCCAGCATGCAAGAAGCCCTGAGTTCCATCACCAGCACCCCTCTAAAGACAAAACGAAGAACTGGAGCTTTATAAGACTTTAGGGGATCCTATAGCCCTCTTCCTTTCAAACTCTTGCCTGCCTTTTACCATCCACCTTCTGTGAGAGGGACAATTCTCCCAAGGTTGCAGTTGGGGAAACTGAGGCTAAGGGGGTGATGATATGCTGGGCTTTTAAGAGACTTCTGAGAAACTACATTTGAACGCAGACAGCTATATAGCTGGCCCTTTGGGGTATAAAACCCGAGCACCTGGGTCCAGGGAAGGAGCCACCCTGCATGGTAGGGTCTCCTACCAGGCTCCAACTGCTAATGGGGAGGGCACCCATTTTCTGCTCCTCCCCTTTCATCTTTCTCAAGTGCATCTTGTTCTTTTCATGTCATTCTCCCCCTCTCCCTGACATCAGTGGCTTCCTACTGCTAGCAGGATAAAGTCTAAACACTTCCACATGGTATCAGGGCCTCCAGTCCTATCCCCTACTGCAGCCTGCTGACTTTCCCAGCATAAATGGACACTAACTTCACCCAGCTGGCCTGTCTCTGCCTGACCCTGATGTTGCTTTCCATGGAGTTCTGGACCTGCCATCACCAGGGTCCCTAATTAACCATTAGTACCCTTGCCCACAGAACATTAGAGGCTCTAGGATATATGTTTAGTCTGCTGGATAAAATAACAGATACCTACTGGCTGTATCTGAAAAACTGGAGCAAACAAGAAGGGGGAGGGTTTCACGTCTACTGACCCATGAGAATTGCAGTAACCCCTGGGGGCTAGAGAGGTCTTTGGTGCACCCCTAGAACAAGTGGGGTCACCAAAAATGTGAATTCCATGTTGTGTTGGTGGAGGCAGTGCTGGGGGGCAGTGTGGGCATTCTCCTGACTTTAGCCAGGAGGATCTGTGCTGACTGTTTTGGGGGAACTTTGGACTGGCCTTCTTGACCTACAGCTTCACTAAGCCTCCCTGCCCCTCACTCTGCTCCCTGTGGCCCAGTACCTCAAGTCCAGCAGGCAGAGGGCTGTCTGATGCCCAGTTTCAGGCTGTCTGACTATGTCCATCCTCTCTCTTTGGGTCCTGGCCCCAGCAGTGGTCCTTCCCCTTAGAGTCTCTGTCATGCCAGCTACATCCCAGTCTCCTTGAGCCCAGGACCTTCAAACCCCCTCTGGCCTAGTTCTCTGCTAGCTTCCCACTAAGGCTCTGGAAGCAGGGCTGAGCTGTGCCTCTGCCTTCCCCCTACCCCACCTGCACTTAGCCATACCACCAAGTCTTCCCTGCCACCTCTGCCTGATCCTCAGGGTACTACTTCCTCAAGATCTGCCTTTAGCTGGCTCTTACTGTTGTCTTTCCTCCATTTAAACTTTTATTGAGCACATATAGAAGGCTAGGGTCCAGGTCAGGCTTTGGAGCTGCCTCAGGAAACAAAGCAGGCAAAGCCTGGGCTTCCTAACAGTCTGTCCTGGGGATATTGAATGGATTATGTGGTACACTCCCCAGTACTGGAAGTGTTCTGAGCCCCAAGGCCTTCCCACTTTGCTGAGTTCTGCTGATTTTTTTTTTTTTTTTTTTTTTTTTTTTTTTTTTTTTTTCAGGCAATTATGGAAATGTTTGTTGTTCTTGTGACAGTCTCCCTGTGGCCCTGGAACTCACTATGTAGACCAGGCTGGCCTTGAACTCACAGAGATCCACCTGCCTCTGCCTCCCAAGTGCTGGGACTACAGGCGTGCGCCACCACGCCCGGCTCTGCTGATATTTTCTCACTACCATGCACCATCCCTTGCTCCTGGATCTGCTGCCCTAACCTTTCTCCCAGGCCTTCCCTGTGTAGCTGTGTTGGGCAGCTCTTCCAAGGGATTCCAGAAACAAAGACCATAATACCAGAGCCTGCCCCCATTCCTTTCTTACTCCACCCCCTCCATCCTGCTGACGAGGTCTCCGACAGATTGTTGCTTGCTGTCCCTGTCTTCTATACTCACAGGGATCCAGGAATTTCACCGGTATGTGGGAATGTTGGAAGACAGCCATGTTTACCACTATACCACCAACACAGCCTGGGAATGTTTTGGAAAAAGAGCCTCTGCTAAGAATATAAAGGGCAGATTGGCTGAAATCACGTCTCTTGTTTCTTTAAAAGCTACCATAGGTCACCATAGGCTCCAAGGCATATCAGGAATTCCACCCCATAGAACCTTGTTCTTGGCACTTAGCCTCTCCCTCCCTTGCCAGGCAGCTCTGTGCCAGGCTCCTGGGAATTAAATATGAAAGACACGGGCTGGGAGTGTGACTCAGGAGTAGAGCACTTGTCTAACCCACAGAAGATCCCTGGGTTTGGTCCTCAGCACTCACAGGAGCCATGGTCTCAGAGGGGCTGATCGCAGGAAGATGATCCACTGTGACACGGTCAGCACTGCTCTGGAGATGGTCACACACCTGGCAGGGGACCAAGGGAGACACTACTGTCTCCTGGGGGAGCCCAAGGAATGGGTTGCTGTGGAGGAGACATTTGCATCAGTCTTCAGGATATGAGGCATGAGACTCAGCCTGGGCAAAGTGGAGGCAAGAGAGTAGCCAGAGTGATAGAAGACAGTAAAGTGTGAGGCAGATGTAGGGAGTTTGGTGAGCTGAGAGAGAGATGAGTGAAGAGCTAGGTTGAGTACTGGGCGTGGTGGCACACGCCTTTAATCTCAGCACTTGGGAGGCAGAGGCAGGAGGATCTCTGATTTCAATGGCAGCCTGGTCTACATAGTGAGTTCCAGGCCAGCTGGGGCTACAGGGAGACCCTGTCTCAAAAAAACCAAAGAAACAAACAAAAAAGAGATAGGTTGAGGCCAAACAGGAAAACTCTGTGTCTGTCTGTCTGTCTGTCTGTCTGTCTGTCTACACATGTGCATCAGTCTACTGTCTCTCCCAGCATCCTGTGGCTCTTCTACCTAATCCAGGGCTCTGATCTCAGCTAATGCTATCCAAGTTCTAGGGTTGGGGTGGTGAGGATTAACCAGAGGCTCCTACTTCACCACAAGCAAGGCTGGACTTCTCTGTCTTTGGGGTCAGGCTTATAAAAATATTTAAAAAATTTTTAAAACTCCAATCAAGAATAGTCACTAAAATCTGTGGGGATTCATTCCTACCAACAACCAATCAACTGGGCAGCAGATTCTCCAGGTGGGTGGCCTCCAGTTCAGTCAGGTCCCACAGGTCACTTTAGATGCTGGTCACAGGTCCAACCTTAAGACCACCCAGCACAGTCTGCACTTGGATTATACTGATTGCTGAGATAGCTCACAGAGCTCAGGGAAACACTTCAAAGTTTTTCAAATAGGATTACACAGAGTATTCTGACGAAAGTGCATCGGACAAGATGTAGGGGAGGGGTGCAGAGCCTCCATGCTCTGCTACCACATGTTCTACTGTCCAGAAACTTCTAGAACCCCATCCTTTTGGGTTTCTGTGGAGGCTGGCATGACTGATTACATAGTCAACTTTTAACTGTTTCCCCTCCTCTGAGGTTAAGGGGTGGGGAAGCAATCCCAATCCTCTAATCACACCTTGGTTGTTCTCTTGACTAACCCATTCCTGGTCTTGGGAGTCACCAGCCATCTCATTAGCGTATGAAAGATCCTTCCTTCCTTCCCTCCCTCCTTCCTTCCTTCCTTCCTTCCTTCCTTCGTTCCTTCCTTCCTTCCCTCCCTCCTTCCTTCCTTCCTTCCTTCGTTCCTTCCCTCCTTCCTTCCTTCCCTCCCTTTCTGCAACTTAAGGTGCCCCATTTGCCCCCTTTCTCCCTTAATAATACACTTCTATGGACCTATTGCTCTTGAGCTCCTTTCCCTTTCCTTCCTTCGTTCCTTCCTTCCTTCCCTCCCTCCTTCCTTCCTTCCCTCCCTCCTTCCTTCCTTCCTTCCTTCCTTCCTTTCTTCCCCCTTCCCCATTCTTTCAAGACAGAGTCTTATTACAGGTGTAGCCCACATTGTTCTTGAACTCATAGCTAACCTCCTGCTTCAGCCTCCCCAGTGCTAGGATTATGCATAGATGTGCCCCTGCTCAACTTCAAAAAGACATTCTTGAGTCCAGGATATGACTCAGTGGCTAAAAGCCCTTGCTGTGCAAGCCTGACACCTGAGTTCAGATCAACAGGGAAAAAAAAAGGAACAAAGACATATGCAGTTGTGCATAACTGTATTCCCAGTGTTCCTTTGGTGAGATGAGAGGCAGAACCAGGAGAATTGCCTGGAAGCTATCAGGCCCACTGACCTGAAGTAAGTGGCAAAGTGACAGAAATGAAAACAAGAAAGACCTT
Organism: Nannospalax galili; assembly: GCF_000622305.1. Taxonomy (NCBI): domain Eukaryota; kingdom Metazoa; phylum Chordata; class Mammalia; order Rodentia; family Spalacidae; genus Nannospalax; species Nannospalax galili. The sequence goes on from NW_008333884.1 coordinate 2,676,845, forward strand.
GCCTCCAAACAGGATGGAAGGGGCTGGAGAGATGGCTCACTGCTTAAGAGCATGCACTTCTTACAGAGGACCCAAGTTTGGTTCCCAACATCCACATTGGGCTCACAACCACATGAAACTCCAGCTCCAGGAGATCTGGCCTCCAAGGGCACTGCACTCAGATGTGTGTATACACACACACACACACACACACACACACACACACAGTTTAAAAAGAGCTAACATTCATTGATATTTAATGGGGCTGAAGAGATGGCTCTGGCAGAGGACCTTGGTCTGGTTCCCAGCACCCACATTGGGGATCCACCACCCTCTTCTGACCTCTACTGGCTCCTGCTTGCACATGGTGCACACAAACTCATGCAGGTGCATGTGGCACATATTAAAAAATCAATGAATATATAAAAATAAACCTTAAAAAAATAACAGGGTAGAAGGCAAGAACCAACTCCCAAAAGTTGTCCTCTGACCTCTACATGTGTGCCTTGGCACATGCCTCCCCCCCACACTCTTATGAATAGGGACAAGGGATAGGAAGATCAACAAAGTCTATATGAAATCCAGTAATGAAATCCATTACTTCATATGCCAGTTTAAAATCCTTTTTATTTTAATTGTTGTGTGTGTATGTAGTTCTCAGTTTTCTCTTTCCATCTTTACTTAGATTCCAAGAACGGACTCACATCAGCAGGCTTGTGGTAGCAGGCTCCTTTACTCCACTGAGCCATCTTGCTGGCTCTTTGTATGATAATTTAAAAAGCATTCTTTTTTTTCTTATGTGTATGAATGTATTGCCTGCATGTATGTGAGTGCACCCATGTCATGCAATGCCCCAGAGGTCAGAAGAGGGCTTTGGATTCCCCTGGAACTGGAGTTAAGGACGGTTCAGAGCTACCACGTGGGTGCTGAGAATCAAACCCGGCTCTGCAAGAGCAGTCAGTGCTCTTAACCGTTGATCTATCTCTCCAGCCCCTTAAAAGCATTCTTATCACCCTGGAAGGCTTCTGGGGCTTTAGGAGCCCTGAGTCAGGAAATGGGGATGAAATATACATTTCACAGGCACATAGATGGGTCAGATGTCTTGGAACCATAGGATTTTGGAACTAGGGCCTGCTCTGCCACCCAAAGCTGACTTCAGTAAGAGTCCCCCTCCACCGTGATGCTTTGTGGCAGTCTTAGAAGAGCAGACTTGCTTGTCACTGAGTTCAGGGCTGCTGAGGGTGACAGGGTGTTTTCAGGATGTAGAACACTAGAATGGGAAACAAAATGATTGCCTGTCCCTCAGTGGTGTCTCTAAGAACCAGGCTCTCCAAGCAGATGGTGGGGGCGGGGTGACTTCTGGCTGCAGGTGTTTGTTGGTGAGAGATTGATGGGAGGCCTCAGTTCCTGTATCCAGGGCCTCACTGGGTGAGGAAGGGTTGGCTTTGTCTAGGGTTTTCAGTTCCCTGCATCACATTCTTGTGGCCAGTGCCTATCCAGGAAGTTTATCTTCAAGGGACAGCTCTATCTATTTGTGTTCCCTTGACCCTCTTAGAGCCAGTGACATCAATTTCCTGAGCCCATGGGCATCCTTTATGTATTGGCACTAGAGTTCAGGAGAGAGGCAAGATTGGGAGAGAGACCTCACCCTCTACTTCCTTACCTATGTGACCCCGACAAATGGCCCCAGTGCCTGCATACTACACATCAGTTCCATGATCCATGCTCAGCATCCATGCTGGGTCCAACACAAAACATAACTTACTTTTGTTTGTTTCTTTGGGATTTTAATTTTATGTATATGAGTGTTATGCCTGCATGTGTGTAAGTGCACCAGAGTTGTACAGTGCCCGAGGAGGACAGAGGAGGGCATTTACTCCCTGAAACTGGAGTTACCGACAGTTGTTAGTGTGCCACCACACAGCTTACAAAACGCCTCATATAAATACTTTTCCCCCCATACTGGATCAAACCAGGGCCTTGCACATACTAGGCAAGCGCTCCACCATTGAGCCGCATCCCAAACAAGTTCTTACTTTAATATTACCAACCAAGGTCCCAGGGTTCCAGGCAGGCCTGGTTTTGCCACCTCCTCCATATGTGACTTAGCTGAGCAGCCCAGCATCTCTGGACCCTTGATTCCTCATCCATGACGTTCAGATCATTAAGCTTCCCTCATAGGGCTGTTCTGAAAGTTACCAAGATTAAATGTGATAATGATAATGTATATTGAGCACTGAAAGTAGTGCCAGGCATGGAATAAGTGCTCAATAAATGGTGATTATTATCGTTATTAGGAGTTATAACCACATGGCAGGGAGCAAGATTGATGGGAATTGGTTTCCTCCACCCCCTGGGCCCTCTCCTGCCCTCACTGCTTCCAGGCCTGGAAGTGATTTGATTTGCAAAGGTGAGATAGGGTTGAAGAGTGGCCAGCCACTGTGGGCTGCTGGTGGTCCTGGGCAGTGACTGGCCTCCAGTGACTAGGATGGAGCAGCTGTGGCTCAGGCCCCGACAGTTCCACAGCCTAGGCTAGCAAGTAGGATGCAGAAGCTAGAGGCCTTTGAGCTGGGAGGAACTGATGAGGCCTCCAAGAAGGATTTGCCTTAGCTCGGCAGGTTGGTTTAGGGACAAGGAGGGGCCCGTTGTTACACATCAGGCCCAGGGGAAAGTTTGTGATCAGGATCCAGGATGGTGTGGTTCTCAGAGAGTGCTAAGTATATATACACACTGGTTTCCAGTCCTCACTCACCCTTGGGGAAAGTGAGCAGGGATCACTTGTATCCTCCACTACACACACTGTGAGACCCAGGCTTGTCCCCTTTGATGTTTAAAGCACATGATTCTGGAGTCCCCACACAGTCTCCTGACCAGGAGCTGCTGAACATTTTCCTTCTCCTGGAGAGCTATTCAAACACTGAACGGGCTCCCTGTTGGTAGCTACAGGAAATTCCGTATTTTTTTCCATGCTATTTGAAATTTCAAAATACCATTTAAAAAAGGCACACACTGTTGACTCCTTTTCTCACTGCATGTGCCCCATCCTCCAGCCATGAGGTTGAGATGCTCCCCTGAGAGGTAGACCCCACATGGAGAGGAAAATGGCAGCCTCTGGAACTGGGCCTTAGTGGAAACAATCACTCGAACTCACCAGCCTCTGGAGCCCACATCTCCCTTTCCTGGGCTGGCTGGCTCTAGAGAGCTGTCCCTTGACTATCTCCTCCAGCCCTCTGGGGGACAGATCCCTGTGCCCTCTGTGATGATGCTTACATTCCTCTTTGCCATGTATTTCTACAAGGTGCCCTTCCCGCTTGGTCGACTCAGGATTTGTGTGTCTCGCCCCTGAGGCCTCACATCCTGAGGTCTCACATTGTCCTTACTGTCTTCAAAGTCATATGTGTTGTCTTCTTGCTCCCTCTTCTCTCCTTTCTGCATTCTTTCTCCCCCTCTCCTCCATCTCCTCCTCCTTTTTTTTTTTCCTTTGAGACAGGGTCTCTCACTTGTATAGCTCATGCTGGCCTGGAATTCATAATCTTCCTGCCTCAGCCTCCTGAGTTCTGGGCCTTTGTGTGAACCACCACACCTACATCATGGGCTTTAAAATTATTTTATTTATTTATTTATTTACTTATTTATTTATTTACTTACTTATAGAGAGGGTATATGTGTGCCACAGAGTTCATGTGGAAGTCAGAGGACAGCTTTTTTTTTTCTTTTTTTATTTGTTTGTTTTTGGTGTTTTTGAGAGAGTGTCTCCCCATAGCCCCAGCTGGCCTGGAATTCGCTATATAGATCAGGCTGGCCTTGAACTCACAGAGATCCACCTGCCTCTACCTCCCAAGTACTAGGACTACAGGCGTGCACCACCATGCCCAGCTTTTTTTTCTTTTTTAAAAAAATGTATTATTTTTATTTTATGTGTATGAGAGTTTTGCCTGCATATATGTAACTAAGTAAAGGCATCCATGCAGAAGCCAGAAGAGAACTTCAAATCCCCTGGAACTGAAGTTAGAGATGGTTGTTAGCTGCCATCTGGGTCCTGGGAACCAAACCTGGGTCTTCTGCAAAAGCAGCTACTGCTCTTAACCACTGAGCCACCTCTCCAGCCCAGAGGACAACTTTCGAGAGCCAGTTCTCTCCTTCTACCATGTGGTCCCAGAGATCGAACTCAGGTCATCAGGCTAGGCAGCAAGTGCCTTTACCCAGTGACCCATCTCACTAGCCCCCATGGCATCTTTTAACATCTCTTACTAGCCATATACTTAATACCCCCTGTCCCTCACAAACACCTGTCATATTGAGTTCAGTCCTTGAGACCAAAGGTTGCGTTTCCTACTTCCCATTTTGATTGCACAGTAGTAGGTTTTCTGTTGTTTTAGGACCTTCCCTTCTGATTGAATGACCTCTCCCTCTTTGTCTAAGTTCTTGTTAAAGCCATGACTGCCCACACTGTATTCCTGCCCCAACACTGCTTATTCCTCTGCCCAATCACAATAGCTCACACTTTGTTTCTCTATTCTACTGGAAGACAGAAATCCCAAATTCTGTCTCCTAGTCTGGAGTGGATGAGGAAGTTCATCAGGACCAGAAAGAATTACCCAGAGGGAATAACTGGGGTACTGTCCTCCCTGCCCAACCTGCCACCAGCAGAGCGACACAGGCACAGAGAGTTCCAAAGCCATATCTAACCCTGATTTCTTTTTATGGGCTGTGCCAATGTTAATAATCAAGAGCTGGTTGACAACCCTCTACTGGGGACACTGTGGTGAATACATGAGTGGCAGGTGGAGGGAGGTGTGTTTTGGAAGTTAGTCCTCAGGTCAGCAGGACCTGAGGTGTGTTTTGGAAGTTAGTCCTCAGGTCAGTTAGTCCTCATCAGAAGTGGATGAGGGCCAGGGAGCTGACACAGGTTTGGGGCTTGTAGGTTTGGGGCTTGGTCCCTACAGTGCCAGTGGTCCTTCCGATGGAGGAGAGACTGCCTGATTCTTGCCCTCCAGGGGAGAGGACTGCAGGTTCCCTGGCAGGGAACCAGGGTGGGAAGCCCAGAGAGATGTGACTTCCTTCCCCAGCTACCTTCTGGCTCTATCTCAGACCAGGCAATGGTGGCTGTGTCTCTTTAGGTCCTATTTATGAGAGTATTTGAGAGTGGTCAGGATGAGCTCTGGAAACTTGGGTACCTTCAACCTAGGCCTTCAGCTGGCCACCTGAGTTGTATACTAATGAATGAAAGTAGGGCTAGGCTGTGCCCTCTCCCATGTTAGACTCAACCTTGTTTGTACCTCCAGATGGGGTGTGGGGTCCAGGAAGTCAGCTCTGCCTTCAGTCTGGGTGAAAAGGGATAAATCATGTCCAAGTAATAGGAACAATGTCCTGCCTAGGCAGCCACACCTGACAGGGGCAGCCGGAGCCAGTATCTGTGGCTCAGATAGAACAAGCTTCATGTTCCAGCTCCCATGGTCAGGCTGTTCAGCTCCCTTGTTTATAAAACAGGGCCCCAAATACCCACCTCATAGAGCCATTGTGAAAATTAAATGCATCTACATAAAACAGCCAGCTCAGTGCCTGACATCGTATAAGCACCAGATAAAGTGTTTAAATATTTATAACATGTACATCAATATCTGAACTGAATGTATTCAAAGTTGCTTGACAGCAGGGCCAGGTCTCAATACTGAATCTATGGCAACAAGGCTGTTCTCAGTCCCTCTGCCTAACAGGGCTGGTGGTGCAGCATGCTTGGCTGGAGATGTCTTAAGGACCAAGCAGGGCTAAGCCTATGATCAGTGGCATCACACAGGAGAGTTTAGGGTTGTGCACAGGCCTGACTCTTCATTTGACCCAGTCGACCAGTAAGCCGGTCTTCTGTGTCTGTCATATGCTGTCAGCTCATTTCTGGCTCACAGAAGTCCAGATCTTAATGAAGTGAAGCCAGGGTAAGTATTTCCCAAAGCATTCAGCATAGGTTTCTTTTAAATAGGAATTCTGGGGCTGGGGATGTTACTCAGTGGTAGAACACTTACCACTATAGCAGTATGAGGCCCTGGATTCTATCCTTAGCATGGAAGAAAGGAAAGGAAAGGGGAAAGAAGAAAGGAAAAGGAGAGGGGAGGAGGAGGAGGGAAGGAAAGGAGGGAGGGAAGGAAGGAAAGAAGGGGAGTTCTGTTTATTTTATCATTCTTTTCTTTGTTGTTGGTGGGTTTGTTTTTGTTTGTTTTTGTTTGTTTTTTGGTACTGAAGATTAAATCTAGAGCATCGCACATGCTAGGTAAGCACTCTACCATTTAACTCTATCCCTTGCCCTATTCTTATCTATTTAAAATAGATTTGAGGACCAGTGAGATGGCTCTTTGTGTAAAGACACTTGCCACCAAGCCTGATGACCTGAGTTCAATCACTAGAACCTACATGAAAGAAAGAAAGGACTGCCACAAGTTGACCTCTGACCTCCACACAGGTGCCATGGCACACATGCCCCCACACACGTATGCGCACGCACAAGATACATAAATGTAAAAATAAAATAGATTCTGACAGCACAGTTTGATTTCCATTTTGGCCAATACCTCCCCTTCTGTGTAGAGATAGACTTCTGAGCCCATGAGGCATGTGTACTTTTTATATGTAGAGGGCCAGTGTTATACTGTGCTATTTTTCACTCATCATGCACATCACTCAATTTCACTATGTAGACAGGTTTCTCGGTATTTTTGTCACCTTTTCTATCTACACCATCTTCATTTTTATTGCTGGCTTAGCTTATAACACAATACAATTCTTTTTCCTTTTGTGGATTTGATTTCAAGCACCAGGTACATGGTATGTGGGGTAAACCGCACACTCAGAGGCTTTTACTTCACATTGCCCTACATGTGCTGGGATCATACCATGTAGCTATTTCTTTTCCCTTCTGTCAACATTACCTGCAGTGTAGCTCTTAATGAGAAACCATCTCCTCCACCAGCTTCAGTTCATTGGAACTTTGGGGAAAGTCATTCTCCAAAGAGGAATTATTTTTTACATTTACTTATTTATGTATGTATAGATGTGCTTATACCATGGGGTGAATGTGGAAGTCAGAGGACAACTTGCTGGAACTGGTTTTCTCCTTCCACCATGGGTTCCAGGGATAGAAATCAGGTCGTCAGGATTGGTTGCAAGTGCCTTTACCCACTGAGCCATATTGCTGGCCCTCCAACAAGGTTTTGCTCCCTTATAACCACCTCCATTTATAATGGAAATGTCTTTTCATCTTCAAAATTCCTAAAACGATGAAAAGAATCTGGTGGGAAGGATTGAGACAGAGTCTCCCTGTAGCCCCAACTGGCCTGGAACTCACTATGTAGACCAGGGCCTCAATCTCACAGAGATCTGCCTGGCTCTGCCTCCTGCATGCTGAGATGAAAGGTGTATACCACCACACCCAAGTATTAAATAACTTTATATTGAAGTACCAAATACTTTTCAGTTTATCATTTTAAGCTGGTCACAGTGGTTTGTACCTGTAGTCCCAACCACTCAGGAGGTAGAGGTAGCAGGCATTTGAGCCCAGCCTGGCCACTGTAGCAAGACTCTATCTCTAAAAAATAAAAATGGGGGCTGGAAAGATGGCTCAGCACTTGAGTACTGGCTGCTCTAGCAGAGGGTCTGGGTTCGGTTCCCAGTAACCACATTGTGGCTAACAACCTTCCTAACGTCAGTTCCAGTGGTCCTACGCCCCCTTCTGACCTCTGCAAGCACTATATGCACATGGTGTACTTATATATACATGCAGGCAAAACATGCATAACACAGAAAATAAAATACATTTTAAAATAAAGGTAAATATTTACTGCCTTTAATATCATTTCTGCAGTGTAATTTAACTCTCTGGCCTCCTTGTGTAGACCGCTTGAATGCAATTTCACCTCTTTCGATTGCCTAGCACCATAAGCATGACTTTCTGAGTGGTAAATGACAATCCTGAGAAACCCCAGAGCCCATCCAGGTGGATATGACCTTTTCCTGGATTACCAAATGGTTCCAGATGGCTGTCCACTGAGATCGTGGGCCTACTTTTGAGGCACTTTCCCTCCTGCCCCTCCAATGCTTCACTGGGAAGGAATGAGGAGGCAGCTTCCACAGCAGCTGGGAAAGCACTCTGTGGAGTGTATTGGGTTCGTGTGCCTTATGTCAGGGTTCCCAGTGAGGACTCACAGGGGACCTCAGTGGAGGTGCCTAGGGTTTGGTCCTTCTTTTTTTTTTTTTTTAACATTTTATTTGTTATTTTTATTTTATGTGTATGTGTGTATTGCCTGCATGTAGGTAAGTGCACCTGTGTCATGCAATACCCATGGAGGACAGAAGAGACTGTTGGATCCCCTGGAACTGGAGTTACGAACAGTTGTTAGCTGCCATGTGGGTGCTGGGATTTGAATCCGGGTCTTCTGCAAGAACATTCAGTGTTCTTAACCACTGAGCCATCTCTCCAGCCCCTTGATCCTTCTTTTTTAGAACCTTTTTAAATTTTTATTTTATTTGAGATAGGGTCTCGTAGCCCAGGTTGTTTTTGAACTTACTCTATAGTCGAGGATGGCCTTAAACTTCTGATCCTCCTGCCTTCACCTCCTGAGTCCTGGAATTACAGGAGTGCTCCACCATACCCAGTGTATGCAGTGCTAGGAACAGAATCCAGGGCTTTGTGCATTCTGGGCAAGCACTGTACTAACAGAGGGCCATTTTTGTCATGCTTTCTGACCCTTGTCTGTAGTCTGGGAAAGGGAAGATGTAGAATTGGAATTCCAGGCATAACTGAAGAGGGCATTAAGAGGACCTTGAGGAGCAGATCTGCACATAGGCAGCCTGCAAGATCCATGCCTGGAGTGGTCACGTGAGGTTAAGATGAGCATCCCTGCTCCCTACCCTTAGCACAGGACCCTGTGTCATTTCTTCTGAGACCTGCCCCACCAGATTCATGCTTCATCACTTAAGAATGAGCCACCCTCCCCCGAGCAGTGAGCCTCTCCCCTACCTGACCTTCCAGTGCCACACTGATCAGCAGCACTTGGCATGAACCTGTCTTGTCTCAAAGTGCCTTGGTTTATTCCAGGAGAGACCACATCTTGCCTTCTTGGTTGTGGTACTAAAGGGTCTTCCATTTGTTCCTTCATGTTATTCTGCAGGTAGTTGTGCTAGGCACTGGGAACAGGAGCGTGGGCAGCAATACACACAGCCCCTGCCCCATCTGACAACCTAGTAGAGGGAGTGACAGTATTCCCATCACACACAGCAGAGGGTGAAATGCAACCTTGACAGTGGCAGAGAAGAGGCAAGTGTCTGGAGTGGAGCAGGGAAGAGACTGTGGTCAGATACATTCCAGGCAAGACGGTGGCATACACTGAGGTCCCAAGCAAGGACTAAGGACTGAAGGAAGACCAACTTGGCTTGAGTGCAGGGTGGAGAGCAAGGCGTTAGAGCAGGAGATGGGTAGGAGCAGAGGCCAGTGGGGAAGAGGAGATTCAGTCAGAACAAGCATCCTTCACCATGAAAAAAGGGATGGTCTTCACCCAAATGCAGTGGGAAGACTCTGAAGACTCTGACAGAGATGGCAGAAATGACATCTTAGGATCCGTTAGCAGCATGTCAGGAACTAAATGGAGGCTGGCTAGTATCGGGGGACACTGGCTTGGGGAGCTCGTGGTGCAGGCCGGGCACAGTGGTGAAGTGCAGATTGAGCCAGGGTAGTGGAGGGGAGTTGACAGGCTCAAGAACTGTTTGGAGTTCCTGGAGAGGAATCACTTGGAGTGGGGAGTGGGGGGATTGGGGGTGGGGAGAGAGAGGATTCAAGATTCCTGTTGGGTTAGGGTTATACTTAAGGTTAGGGCTATACTTAATGAATGTGTGTCCTTCACTGAGGGACATGCTGGCAAAGAGCTTCATGCACTGTGTTCAACACTCTCTTGAATTATCTCCTTGATCCTGGCAACTGTGTACAGGTTGCCGGTTACAACTGATGTAAAGGGAGGAAGAGGTCTGGAAGAGATGCAAAGTCTAAGACTGCCTCCAAATGGCACACTCTGCTGCTGTCCTCTCCAAAGTGTACATCCTCTAGGCTGGTCCTCAGCCAGCCCCTTCCCTGTCTTCTCAGGGCAGAAGGCTGAATGGAAAGATTGAGACAAGAAAGTACGCAGTCTGAAGGCCTGGGGTGTTCTCACTTCTAATCCGAATAGGGCGCGATTTCTTTAATGTTCACGTGTGATAACAGGCTGCAGGATGCTTGAAGCAGCCCCAGGGCCCCAGAAGCCAGCGTTCCTTTGCAGAGGGCATTCTGCTCGTGGGAAGCCCATCTGGGCAGGAAATAGTGGCTTTCCCCAGGCCCAGGCTCCTCTTGCCAGTTGGAGAGGGCTTGCTCTTTCTTAAGCTATCTTAAAAAAATAATAATAATACCAGCTGTTTAATATTCTGTATTTGAACTTGGAAACAAAGACCAAGTTCATAAGGGAGAAGACTCATTATTTTCTTCTTGATCTGAAATTTAATAAAGAGCAATTCTGTATTATTTGAAGTACAGCGTGTTGTCTCTGTGGCCCTAGCCTCTAGGGAGTGCTTGGCTTCCCTTGGCAGCTAGGCATGCTTCAGGAGAGAGAGGACGACCCAGAGGCTGTAGCCAACATGGCTGTGCACATGTGGGTGGTGTGCCCCATCCTGCCACCTTTCTGACCCCCTACAGAACTCCAAAAGGGAGAAGTGGAGGACACATTCGAGAAACCCCTTTCTGCCTGAAGTGGGATAGGAATGGCCTTCTCTCCACCAGGCCATACACAGCCCTGATTGGAACCAAGAGGGCAGGCAACACTGGGCCCTCTGTTGGGAAATGTGAGGAGTCCACACCCTAGTAGGGACCAGCCATCTGTCCCTCCTCTCTTCCTTCTCCCGACTGGAGCTCAGCTTCTGTGTTCACTCCCCTCTGGAGGACAACTGGTCTATGCGTGCTGCTCCTGTCCCCATACTGGCAGCTGTGTCTCAGGTCTGTGGGTGGAGGTGGAGGACAGGATAGTTTTTTGAGCTTTCTTCTTGTTTTCTTCCCTGACCCCCAACATCATGGATATTTCATCCCTCAGATGGTGTAACAAAGGACATGTGTACCCCATCTTTCAAAACCCTACTTAGAAGCCAGTGAGGTGATTCAGCAGGTAAAGGTGCTAGCTGTCAAGCCTGATGTCTCGAGTTCCATCCCTGGAACCCACATGGTAGAAGGAAAGAACTGACTCCTGTAAGTTGTCCTCTGAGCTACTAAGGCAATCTCTCTCTCTCTCTCACACACATACACACACACACACACACACACAGGTTAATTAAAAAAAAAAAAAAGCCCTGTGTATGACCCAGAGGGCTTTTGGGAAGTCAGTCACTCCACATCCCTGTGTATATTAGTTGCTTTTCTGTTGCTGTGATGAAACACCATGACAAGGGCAACTTATAGAAGGAAAGTTTTATTTGACTTATGGTTCCAGAGGGTAGGAGTCTATCACAGCGGGGAGGCATGGCAGCAGAGGTGGCCAGAGCAGAAAGCTGATAGCTCACATCTTCAAACAGGCACAGGAAGAAGAGAAAGCCTGACTGGAAGTGGGCATACTATATACTCTCAAAGTCCACCCCCAGTGACATGCTTCCTCCAGCAAGTCTGTACCCCCTAACGGTTCCATGACTCCCCAAACAGCACCATGAACCAGGGACTAAGTGTTCAAATACTTGGAGCATACAGGGGACATTCTCATTCAAACCACCACAATGCCCCTTCTGTGATGCAGCTGAGCAGCCCTCAGCAAGGTGACCCCTGAGCAAGCCTCAGCCTTCACCAGGTACAAAGTGAGGCTGGGTCCTGCCTGCCCTGTCCATGTGTCTTCCAACCCAGGCTGTGTCCCATATGGCATCCCATAGACAATGGGCACATGGATGGCCTATAAGAGTAGATGAGTGGGCAGGTTGGATAGGCAGGTAGATTCAAATGGGTGGGTAGGAGCCAGATGGGTAGGCAGAGGCAGGAGGCAAGCATGGAAGCCCATAAGTGTCTCTGATCAGAGCATCACTGAGTGCCTGGGGAAAGACAATTGAGGCAGAATGTGACTCCTGCAAGCTGAGACTGGGGGAGGACTAATCCTGCAGCCAAGGACTGTCCATCACAATTTCCAGCAGTGATGAAAATGTCCGGTTTCTGTGCTGTCCCAGTATGACTACCAGCCAGGTATAGCAAGTGAACAGCTAAAAGGAATTCATCAAGGTGTTTATTTTAATGAGTTTGGTTATCTTTTCCCCCCAGTCCTAAAGAACCTAGGGCATTGTTCATACTTAGCAAATATTATATTGTTGAGCCTAATTTCACTTTAAGTGCCTCTGTGGCTGGTACCTACTGCACTAGATGGTGCAGACCTCAAGAATTATGCAGGCTTTTGGAACAGATGCATGGGAAGTCACTAATAACAGTGCTGGGCATTTACTGAGTGCTTACTGTGTGCTGGTGGCTTTTTGTACAGATCTTAGTTAGTCCTCAAGGCGATGAACTCATCTTAGAGGTGAGAATATCTGAGGTAGCCCACCCAAGGGCCCACCCAGGCTTGCCTCCCCCAAAGCCTACATCCCAGCACTGTGACCCACTGACTATGCAGGAGCCAAGAGCGTGGTTTCAGAAGACTGAAACCATGCAGGGTGGGGTGAGTGCTTAGGGAGACTCGAGGTAATACTGACGTTGAGAACAAAAAGATGAGGTGTTCATTCTAGGGATCCTAACATGCAGTAGCAGAGAAAGACCTAGTCCTGGTTGGGGGCTGCTATGAACTGAGTATTTGTGTCCTCTTAGACCCATATGCTGATGCTCCCACCCCAATTGAGTATTTGGAGGTGAGGCGTTTGGGAGGTTACTAGGATTAGAAGAGGTCATGAGGATGGGGCTCCTGTGCTGACACTGGAGACTTTATAAGAGGAGGAAGAAACCAGAGCCCTGTTCTGTACCATGTGGGGACACTTCATAAGGTTGCTGTCCATTTGCCCTTCCAGGCCTCCAACATTGTGGAAAAGAAGTTTCTGTTTCTCCCACCAGGAATTAGTGTATTTTCAGTACATCAGACAGAGCTGTCCTAGACAAAGGCTGACACGGCACTGCACTGTCCTCTCCCCCTAGGGGCAATGACCACCAGATTGTGGGGAGGCCTGCAGGGTGCCAGTGGAGGCTCCTGGGCTGAGAGAGAGCTAAGGGCAGAGCCAGACTGGCTAAGAACCAGTGTCAGGGCATGTGTGAGTGCCAGCTGCAACTCCATCCACAGTGAACCCATGAAGTCTTGTCCCAGAGTCATTCTGTGTTGCTTCTCTGCCCAGCTATCTGAGAATCTTCCTCATCTCAAGTACCCACCTGAGTAGAGCCAGCACTCAGTTGCTGGACAGCATGTGACACTTCGGGGGGAAGGGCTTTATTGCTAAGCTCTGGAAGAAGGTTCTGCTTGGTGGCTTACAAGCTGTGTGACCCCAGCAGTCTGCAGAATCTCAGGGCCTCCATTTCTCCCATCTGTTCATGGGGATCACATCACCCACTTCCTCCATACTTTGTGGCCAGAGTCACTATGCTTGGCATACATAATTGCTCCATAAATGGTAGTCATTGATATTTTAGTCACACCTGGTTTTCAAAACCGTGATCTCATTCAGTAGCCTTGGGAGGGCAGTGCACTCTGTTACAGGGCAGGCTGTTAGCAAACCTCCTAAGTATAAGAAAAGTGGCCCCCTGAGGGCCACATGGAAGGGGGAGAGGCTGGGAGGGAAGACACATGATGAGATGTAGGGTTAAAGAGATAGACTGCTAGTCCCTAGAGAGGTTTACTACCCCCAGCCTGGACTATCGCAAAGCCAGGACTGGCACTTAGGTATCCACCCCTCTTTTCAAAGGATTCCAAGAGCTAAGAGCACCAGCAGAGACCAGTGGACATCTCCAAAGGGACCCACCCTATACCACAAAGGCTACAAGCTCAGCACTTTCCTGAACTGGGGAGGGATCCCTGTGATGCCTGGGACCTGAGATGGACTTTCCTGCCAGCCCAGAGGGTAGGGAGCTTAGAGCAGAGTCTGTTTTATTTGGAGAACCATAGAAGTGACATTTCTCATACCTAAGGCTCAGATGGTGGCCAATCCATGCCCCCACAAATGTGTCACAGCTTCCTTTCTGAGTGTGCCGACACCCTCCTCTCCTGCAGACTCAGGCTGGTGACACATGCTTAGAGAAGCCAAGTTGATGGCATTTCCCTCTCTGTGGAGAGATGTGTCTCTTGCTCAGTTGGCAGCCTGCAGAAAAGGCCAAGCAACAGATCCAACCTTCCCTTAGTGTGGGGCAGGAGAGAGCCTCCACTTGTAGGGACTGGAGTCTCATATTCCAAAGGAGAACCCACCATTGCTGAATCACACGGCCCTGGTGGGCTGGAAACCAGCCTCAGCCTCAACAAATCCACCTCTGCCTCCCAGTGTTTATCTTGGCCTTCCCCACCACTGCTTGGTACTGCGCCTCCAGGGGAAGCAAAATACATGTTTAGATGTTAAGAGCTTAAACAACTCTATAGAAAGAAAAACACTAGACTCTGTGACTTGCCTATTTATGTCTGAAGGGACTGGTAGGAAGGCTCCAGAGTCATAGCCCAGCCAGTCCTCAAGGTCCCTTTCCACATGACCTTGGACACATTCACAAGTCCTTTCACACTCTTGATTCTTCACCTAACAGGTGTGCCACTGTCTGATGGGGGTCCCAGAATCATTAGTGAAAAGCACAGAGTAATGCACGGGCTTAAGCTATCACTGGTATTTCTTACCAAGTCTCCTAACCTGTCAGGCACACATGGGCGTTGTTGGCCTGCTTCTTAGCGAGTGTGTACTTTCTCTGGGAGAGGACCATATTTCCCGCCCACATCTGCAGGTAGCCTTAGTGTACTGTGGGGAGGCTGAGTTGTCTTCTGTTGGCTTTGCCTGGATCCTCACCAGGTATTGGGCGTTTGGGTGATTTCCAGTTCTTTGCTGCTGAACATGCTGCTGCTGTGAAGATCCGCTAGCTTATTTTGATATGATCCTCACAATACAGGATTATGGGTAGAGATCCATAGATGGGACACCTCAGCTGGGCCACAAAGACATCCAAGAATTCTTGGATTAGCTGTACCTTTGCAGGGAGGGGGACCTGTCTTTGCAGCTCCAAGAAAAACTATCCTCTTGGAAGATGCCACAGTATCCCTTGGGTACCACTGCCCAGCCCCACAGCCCAAGAGGAGGTGACTGAAGTATTGACATACATGTCCTCTCTCTTGTAGAAAGTCTGCACGAAATGTGGGATTGAGGCCTCCCCTGGACAGAAGCAGCCCCTGTGGCTATGTAAGATCTGCAGTGAGCAAAGAGAGGTAGGCTGGGACAGGGCAGGGTGGGTCAGGCCCACTCTCACTGGGACCCTAGCAGAAGCGGCCCCTGTGGCTATGTAGGATCTGCAGTGAGCAGAGAGGTGGATGAGCTAGGGTGGGCCAGGCCCACTCTCACTGGGACCCTAGCAGGAGCTTTTCTAGAAGGAAGGCCCTGACTACCCAGGATGTCTGGGGGAGGAGAGTGGACAGCCTGCTACCTTGCCCATCTCCCTGGGTAGAGTTGACAACGAGTCCTGGAGCTGTACTTGTGGAGCCCATGGTTTACATGGGAAGCCTTCCTGTTTGCATGTGTGCATGTGGCATTTTGGGGGCTGCCACTGGAGTCATAGTAGCTACCCTAGTTAAATGTCCTCCGAGTGCTTGGTGCCACCACCCACAGTGTCTCTTCTGGGGCCAGGGTTCTGTACATCCAGTTCTGACCCTGTTCTGGGAAGGAAGTCATTCCGGGGAAAATGTTGGGGATTGTCAAGGACCCTGAGGCAGTTGGGTGGGGTAGGGGGCAGAACTGTCTCTTCTTTTATTTTTTAAATTTTTTTATTTTAATTTTATTTATTTATTTTTTTATGTGCATGAATGTAATGCCTGTATGTACATAGTGCAATGCTCGAAGAAGTCAGAAGAGGGAGTCAGGTCCTCTGGAACTGGAGTTACAGACAGTTGTTAGCTGCCATGTGGGTGCTGGGAATCAAACCCGGGTCCTCTGCAAGAGCAGCCAGTGCGCTTAACTACTGAGCCATCTTCCAGCCTCAGAACTGCCTCTTCTTACCCCAAGCCCTTGTTTATCCTCTCTGCCCAAGGTCAGAATGCAACCAGAGCAAACCAAGGCAGGTAGCTCCTAGAAAGTCCCAGGGGGGCAGGAGGAGCAGGGTGGAGGGAACCTCTAGCTTTCTAGGGATGAGTTTGCCTTTTTGTTTATTTTGCCTGGTACTTTATATGCACTTTTCTTCTGAGGTTCCATAAAGTGTCTTCAGTTCTGGGTAAGTCTCAGCCCCACCATCCTTGCATACTGCTCTGGTGCCATTTCCTCCTCTCTTTTGAATATCAGATTTTTTTTTTCTGGTCTTTTTGAGACAGGGTCTCCTTGTAGCCCCAGCTGTCCTGGAACTCACTGTGTAGACCAAGCTGGCCTCGAACTCACAAAGATCTGCCTGCTTCTGCCTCCCAAGTGCTGGGATTAAAGGCGTGCACCACCATGCCTGGCTAATATCAGATGTTTTAAAGCTCAGTCCTCCTCTGTGTTTCCTGTAACTCTCTTTGGTGATTTCTTTCACTGGGGTCCTGAGTTCCCTGGATCAGAGCCAGGCATCCTGGGTGTGTGGTGAGTGGGATTATTCCTAGAGGAGGGGAGCAGGGCCCCGCTGTGTGTACAGCTGCCGGCTTTCAACTCCGAATGTGCTTTCTCATACGTGTTTCTGCCTTGGGGCCAGGCTCTGCTGTTTGCAGCCTCCTCTCCCGGGTGGGACAGCCTCTCCCTAGCCCCATTTTTAGTGACTTGGCTGTGGTCCCCACCTCCTGTGGAATACTTAGGATCTCATATCCAGGAAGACCAATCTCCCAGCTGTCTTCACCTGCTGCTGGGCTCAGAGCTCCACAGGCAGCGCATTTGGGTGCTCAAAATAGTAAATGGCTGGGCATAGTGGCACACACCTGATTCCAGCAGAATCTTGAGTTTGAAGCCAGGGGTCAAGAGGGATTTCAGACTGTGTTCAGAAAGCCACTTGATGTCATTCTGCATGGTAGATGTCCACAATAGAATATATATATATATATATATATTGCTGTTAATGTATTTATCCCTGTCATTCCTGTGTGTCTGGAAGACAGAAGAAGCAGGCAGGAGGGCCTTGAAGTGTAGTCTGACATTCAGACCTGCCTGGAGGACCCTTGTCCCCAAATGGTGACAGTGCTGCCACTTCATGGAGTTGCTAACAGGGTTCGACAAGCAGAAGTGTACATACCTACTGTCTGGCACTTCATAAATACTAGACCCACATCCTTTCTCCTAGCCTTCAGAAGCGGCTCTTTGAGCTGAGGCCTTTCTAGTGTTTTTTGAATTTTTAATGAACTTATTTAATGTATGAATGTTTTGCCTGTATGTACGTAAGTATACCATGCATGCAATGCCCTGGAGGTTAGAAGAGGGCATTGGATCCCCTGGAACTGGAGTTACAGGTGGTTGTTAGCTGCCATGTGGGTGCTAGGTCCTCTGCAGGAACAGCCAGTGCTCTTAACTGCTGAATCACCTCTCTAGTCTGTTTTTCCCAGTCTTTAAGGGACCCTTTTAAGATGCAGAGCACCAGCATCCATGAAGAAAGAAATGGTTTAAAACACTGTCTCAGGGCTGGAGAGATGGCTTAGCGATTAAGAACACTGGTTGTTCTTGCAGAAGACCCAGGTTCGAATCCCAGTACCCACATAGCAGCTAACAACTGTCCGTAACTCCAGATCCCAGGGGATCTGACAGCCTCTCTGACCTCCGGTGGGCATTGCACAACACAGGTGCACTTACCTACATGCAGGTAATACACGAATACAGGTAGTACACGCATACACATAAAATAAATAATAAATAAAAATTTTTTTAATTAAAAAAAACCCACTGTCTCATGAGAAGATATCTTAGGATGAAATAATAGTCACAGGTGAGCCAGGATGTTGGAGGTCATGTTGCAGCAAGGGAAAATGGATGAAAGGAAAGGGGAATTCCACCAGCTCAGTCACTTGGTGGGGAGGGTTACTGAGGATGCTGCCTAGTCCCCTTCATCACGAGTTACCTCCACAAGTCTTAAGAGTCCTGAGCCACCCACTGCAGGGAGGGCCTCTGCCAGCCCATACTAATCTCTGGAGCACTCTCATTTCCAGAGACATCTGAAATAGCTTTGGATGAGTTTTCTTATCTTTCCAAAGGCAAAGATTATGAGGCCGTGCATTATGCTATCGGCTTGTCCTTGAATTTTTAAGAGCTGATAAAGTTTAGCAAGATCAAAGGTCCCTGCTCTGGGACACCAGGCATTCCGTGGCTACTTAGTGCACGTGGATGGAGCTGTGAACGTGCTTGTGGTCTATCAGTCTGTGGGGACCGGGCCCACATGCTGGAGTCTGCTCTCTGCTTTGGGGCTGAGAGCCAGGCAGGGCAATTGGTTTCCTGATGTCTTTTTCTCTTGGAAAAATATCTAATCATAACAAAGAGCTAGAAAGAAAGGGCATTTAAAATGTCAGATTTTAAGCATCACGCATAGCTGCTTCTGAGACGTTGATGGGAATTTGGAGTTCTGTCCTGCAGCAAAAGGCAGATCATGAGGAAGAACTCGGGTTTCTGATGGAAACACGTGTGCTACTCTGCCCATACACTCTTATCTCCCTCTCCTCCTGGCTTCGCTTCCATCAGCTCTGGCTGTAATTGCAAGTCATTTCTCTGGAGAGGGTCGAATGCTGGCTGAATGTTCTGGGACTGGCAGGTTGGTGTTGCTGCCTGTTTAATGCACTTAGAGCATGTGAATCTCAGTCCTTCTGATTTTGAATTTACAACCTAGAGCATTTATTCATTGGGGCATTTGATGCATATTTATTGAGTATCTATGTGCTAGGCAAAACTGCTCTTAAAATGGGAGGGGAAGAGGGCACAGAAGGTCCATTCTGCAACCTCACAGACAGTGATGAAGAGCTCCAAACAAAGAGGGGAAAGGGGCACAGGAGCTGAAGTATACTCTGTGGCTATGGAGGGAAAGCATTTGGGTGACAAGGGAAGGAGATACAGCCAGTGCAAAGGTTCTGACGCAGGTGTGTTTAGAGGGTTCAAGTCACAGCAGGGAGACAAGTGTAAATGCAGCAATGTCAAGATTGAGGAGATTAAAGACAGAGGGAGATTGAATTGTGCTGGTTTGGGAGACCATTGCAAAGACTCTAGCTTCCATACTCAGTGAAATGAGGAGTGTTTGGAGGGTCTTGAGTGTAGCGGTGGCACTGTCTGACCTTCCCTTCTAAAGGATACTCCAGCCACTGTGTTGAGAATAAACTGTAGGCTGTAATGTCAGAGCCAATAGCTCAGTGCTTTTTTCTTCATATTTAATAATGCTCAGCATGTCTAAGTTCTTGTCTATTGGTAGCCTTAGAAGTTTTCATTATAATATAGATATAGATGTAGATATAATTATATGAGCCAGCTATGGGGTACACACTTGTAATCCTAGTACTTGGGAAGTGGAGGCAAGGAGGATCAGGGGAGTTCAAGGCCAAACTGAGCTTCATGAAACTCTATCTCAAAAAAACAGAACATAAAATAAAATACATTTTACTGTTTTCTGATTACAATTAATGTGGATAGATGAGGAACATTGACAATATATAGGAAAGTATAAATACAAAAAAATTCATAATCCGACTCTCTAGAAACGATCACTATTAACATTTTGATATGTTTGCCTCCACCCTTTTTGCTACACCTTTTTTCTTTAGTCTCTTGAACCTGTGTTTTAAAATTAACATTATGTTGTATGTTGTCTCCCAGTGTAATCAAGAACTCTGTGAACATTATCAATGATGTTCTGTCTTCTAGCTGGTCCCCTCATTTAAATATTTTATTTATTTTTTTTGTTATTTTATGTGTATGAGTATATTGCCTGCATGTATGTAAGTGTACCTGTGTCATACAATACCCAAAGAGGTCAGAAGAAAGCATCGGATCGCCTGGAACTAGAGTTGCCAACAGTTGTTAGCCGCCACATGGGTGCTGAGATTTGAATCCAGGTCCTTTGCAAGAGCAGCCAGTGCTCTTAACTGCTGAGCCATCTCTCCAGCTGCTGTTTCCCTAATTTAAAGACATTTGAGTTGTGTTTTGTTTGGTTGGTTTTGGTTTCTTTGAGAAATTATCTCATGTAGACTTGGCTGGCCTCAAATTTCCTATGTAGCTGAGGATTGAGGGTGACCTTGAACTCCTGATCCTGCTGCCTGTCCCACCTCTTGAATTCTGGGATTACATTTAAGTTGTTTCCTTTTTACCTCTCTCTTATTAGTAATTATATATAGCTCTTTGCCTACTTTGTGTGTGTGTGTCTGCCTGTCTGCCTGCCTGCCTGTTTGTTTATCTTTATGCACTAGGATGGAACCCAGGGCCTGGTGCATGCTAAGCACTCAGTAGTCACCCTTAGCCCCTTGCCTACATTTTAGATTACAGCCTCACAATAGATTCCTAGGGCAAGTGAGATGGCTCAGCAGAAAAGCCTGAGTTCCATCCCCAGGACCCACACAGTGGATGGAGAGAACCAACTCCTTCAGGCTGTTCTCTGACCTTCACATAAGCATCCTGTTAAGCGAGTACCCTCATACATATTCACACATGCACACACAAACAAAAATAATAAAAAGAATTAATTCCTAGAAGGAAAAAATGAATTTTGCTGTTTATCTTCTTTTCTTATAGACCCTTGAGTTATTTTTATTTATTTCATAATTAGCTATTATATAATTTGATGCAGTTTTGAAAATAAGGACATATGGATGGTATGTTTTCTGAGTCTTTTGCTGTCTTGTAATTATTGCCTTTATATAAAAAAGACAATTTGACTGATAACACAATTGATCGAAATCTATTCCTGTCCACAATGCAGATTTTTACCCCTTTGTCTGACAACCACATAAAGACAAGAACCAGCTCAGAAAGAGCTGGCAAATGCAGTGGTTCAGAGAACTAGGACCCAGGGGAGAGAGGGCACAGCACAGCTGGGGCAATGGCTCACCATAAGAAAGAGGGTGGAAGAAAGGAGGAGAAGCCATGTTGAATAGCAGGTCCTTTGGAAAAAGTCCAGGCAAATTGGAAAAGAAACTAAAGGGACTGTTTTCATTTTTAAAATACATGAAAAGTATTATTAATGAATTATAAGACTCAGTTGAACTTCAAGCATTCCTGGAGCAATGAACCTCGCCATCTCCATTACTGGTCACAGCTGCTGCTTTATCCATTGCATATTGATTTTTAAAAAATATTTTATTTATTATTATTTATTTATTTTATGTGTATGAGTGTATTGCCTGCATACATGTGAGTGCACCCGTGTCGTGCAATGCCACGGAGGTCAGAAGAGGGCTTCAGATATCCCTGGAACTGGAGTTGATGGTTCGTAGCTGCCATGTGGGTGCTGGGAATCAAACCTGGGTCCTCTGCAAGAGCAGTCAGTGCTCTTAACCGCTGAGCCATCTCTCCAGCCCCTGCAAATCGATTTTTAAAAAATTTCTAATTGGTACTTCCAAAAATGTTGCCAGTATCTACTGTTCAACTGTCTCTTGAGACTCTCCTGCCTCAGCCTCCTGAGTACTGGGGTCACATATGTAACCTTCTTTGGGCTGGTTGTATATATCAGCTGCCCCTCACATATCTCTAACCCCCCTGTGCTCTGACATCATCTTAGTCACTTACTTGGTCTCCTTGCTGGCAAGTGATAAACTCTGAGATGTTTCAAGATTTAAAAAAAAACAAGAAAGGAAACAAACAAAAACAAGAACCAGGCCCCAGTGGACTGTTTTGATAGCACATTGGGCTCATTCAGGAAGGGAGTTGGAGACTAGACACACTTCAGGGGTGTGGCATAGGGTGACAAGCTGAAGAGGACCAGGCTGTCACGTGCAGAGGAAGAGGAGGCAAGATGAGATCTGGTGCAAAGCAAGAAGTAGTCTCAAAGGTGGCAGCAGATGTGCGGGAGAGGTCTGAAGCAGACCTGTGCGTTTATTCTGACTTAATAACCCAGTGAAGCTACATTATATTTGGAAATTTAAAATTCTGCCTGGAAGGACTGGGGAAATGGCTATGGGTAAAATGTTTGCAGCACAAGCCTGAGAACCTGACTTCTGATCCCAACACCCATATAAAAAGCTCGTTGTGACATTGCCTGCCTCTAATCCCAGCTCTGGGGGAATGGAATAGGAGGATTCCTTGAATTTACTGGCCAGCCAACCTAGCCAATCGGTGAGTTCTAGGTTTAGAGAAATACCCTGTTTCAAAAAATAAGGTAGAACCAGGCAGGGTGTGGTGGCACACACCTTTAATCCCAGCACTTGGGAGGCAGAGG
>NW_008333884.1:2699324-2720105 GCF_000622305.1 Nannospalax galili
CTCTCTCTCTGTCTTTCTCTCTCTCTCTCATCTCCACTTCTCCACTATATTTCTCTAATACTCTGTAACCTAGTAAGTATCAGCCATTCAAATTAACTACATGGACCACTGAGAGAGGGCTCAGCCATTAAGAGCACTGGCTGCTTTTACAGGGGACCCACATTTAGTTTCCAGCTACCACATAGAGGCTCACAGCCATCTACAACTCCAGTTCCAGGGACTCTGACACCCTCTTCTGGATTCTGCAGGCACTGCATGCATACAGTGCACATATATATGTGCAGACAAGACATTCATACATATAAAATAAAAATAAAATCTTTTAAAAAGGTGGAAAGTGGCCAGGCATGGTGGTGCACACCTTTAATCCCAGTACTTGGGAGGCACAGGCAGGCAGATCTCTTTGAGTTCGAAGCCAGCCTGGTCTACATAGTGAGTTCCAGGCCAGCTGGGGAAACCCTGTCTCAAAAAGACAAAAAAAAAAAAAAGGGGGGAAAGTGATTGAGGAAGACATAGGACATGGACCTCTGACCTTCTCACATGCATGTGTGAGCATACACATCCCTTCCTTCTTACACACACATGCACCAAACATACATGCACAATTTTGTCTGGCTATGCCCAAACCATTTTCATTGATTTTTTTTAAAAACTGGAACAAACATGCAATATTTGGATGTTTGGCCTAGAAAAGCTTTTCAATTGTATTTTTGATTATTGCTTTGTCCGCAGCTATTTTGATTTCTTCTTGGGGAGCACTTCTGACCTAGAAGGTTGTTTTCTTTTTCTGTCTTATGTAGTTGTTCCCTTCTTCCAAGTCCTCCGCTCCTTTCGTGTTTCACTCTGTCCTAGAAAATCTTAAAGCTTTTCTTCCATGTTACTCATTTCTTTCTGTTTTTATGTGGAATTTAAGTCGTTTTCCTGGTTTTACTTTGATGCATGTGTGTATGTATGTAAACAGCCTAAAGGGAAGAGTCTGGAGGGCTGGGGATGCAGCTCAATGGTAGACTGCTTACCTAGCAGCATGTACAAGGTCCTGAGTTCAATCCCCAGCACTGCAAACAAATAAACAAGTAAACAAATAAGTAAAAGAGTTTTGAAAACCGTTTGTGTAAGATGAACTTGATGGCACATACCTATAGTTCCAGCCATTCAGGAGGCTAAAGCCAGAAAATTGCTTAAGCCCAGAAGATAAAGAAAGGCCTTTCTGACATCACAGAAAGACCTCATCTCAAAGAAAAGTTTTTGTTGAGACAAGGTCTCATTATATAGCTATGGCTGGTCTGGAACTTGCTATGGAGACCAGGCTGACCTCAAACTCACAGAGATCTACCTGCCTCTGCCTCTTGAGTACTAAGATCAAAGGTGTGTGCTACCATGCATAGCCAAAATAATAATAATAATAATAATAATAATAATAATAATATTTTAAAGACATTTTGTGTCTAAAGAGTCATAATAAAACTGACATATACTAGCCTCCACCGAGGCCAAGTTCTAGATCAAAGGAACGTCTGCATCTGAGTGTGACATTCACGGGCATTTTTTGTTCCTGGCTGCTTTTGTTCAATGCTTTGATTCTGAAATTGACCATGTTGATGCCTGTGGCTGTGTTCATCCTGTCACTGCTGTCAGTACCTCATACAGTGATCCCCTCCTTCTTAGCCATTTTTCCACTGATGGTTTGGGAGTCTCTGCTCCTTTGCTGTTAGGAATAATTCTCCTATAACCATTCTTGTGTCTCAGAACACAAAGAATAAAGTTTCTCTTAGTTCAAGACACATGTTCATGTTCAACTTTCTTAGGTGAGTCCCAGTTATTTCCAAGACAAGGCCAACTAACTGATGCCGCTGTGGGCAGCAGACAGAAGTCGCTTTCCATCCACTCGTCCATAGCCACTTCTGTTCTCTCTCACCCAGCACAGGTTTAACTGCTGCCGTCTCCTCTGTTTGCTCTTAGTTCTCCATTATTTCCCGTATGTTGCCTGTATTTTTGTCGTTTGCCTGTTTGCTCCCAACTTTCAATCCTCCTACCTCAGCCTTCTGAGTGCTAGGTTATAAGCAGGCACTACCACACCCAGCCCACCCAATTTGTTTACAGATTGTGTTTCCCAGGCCAGTCTACATCTTTCCACAACATCAAACATCTATGGATCTATGGAATTTCCCCTGAACCCTGATGCTCACATTTGTGCATTCTCCAGACTTCCCCTGCATCAGACCCCACACCCTACCCATTTCTGTGGCAGCTTCCCAGACTCCAGTTTGCCCTCTTTGTCAGTCTTGAGCTGCAGTGAGCCCAGCAGACCAGGCCTGACTTAGAAACAATAAAAATAGGCAAGCCTCTCACAGTCTTCTCTGTGCCTGAGATTTTTTAAGTTTTAAA
This sequence comes from Nannospalax galili, assembly GCF_000622305.1. Lineage (NCBI taxonomy): Eukaryota > Metazoa > Chordata > Mammalia > Rodentia > Spalacidae > Nannospalax > Nannospalax galili. The sequence goes on from NW_008333884.1 coordinate 2,701,710, forward strand.
TTTATTTATTTATTTTATTCATATGAGTGTTTTGCCTACATGTATATAAGTGCACCTGTGTCATGCAAAGCCTGCAGAGGCCAGAAAAGGGGCTTGAATTCCCTGGAGTTAGGGTTAAGGATGTTTTTTAGCTGCCATGTGGGTGCTAGGAATCAAACCCTGGTCCTCTTCAAGAGCAGCCAGTACTCTTACCCAATGAGCCATCACTCCAGCCCCCTGTGTGCCTAGGATTTTGCCTGAGACACTGACAAAGTGGCACCTTTGACTCTCTTATGACAATGGAATCGAGGGATGACATGGAGGACTACAGACACGCAGGCACGCACGCATGCACGCACACGCACTGTGTACTATCCCCTTGATACTCCCTGGCTCTGCTCTCCTATGCAGAGCCTAACCGAAAAAGAAAACCACCTTCCCAGATGCAGTTGCTGGCCACCTGTGTCTAGGAGTCATGTCTCTTGAGGATGGTGGCAGGATTGGAGGACAGAGCATGACTGTATGTGGCACCAGAAATCTCAGCCCTGTTGTGCTAATGTTTTGCAATTTCATCTTTCACCTGCCTTTATGGGTGTGTCACTTGGGGGTTGGGGGGAACTGCATCGGGGCCTTCTAAGCACAGGACCGACAACTGTTACAAACTGAAAAGTCCCTTCATTTATTGTGTAGGCTTTCTTCCCCTTCCATTAAAACAAAACAAAAAACCAGTAAGCCACTCAAAGTTGTCCTGCAGTCGATGGAAAGGTTAACTGAAATCAAGAGTCTTCAGAAGTCTAGAAACCATTCCTCCAGCCTCTAGCAGGTAGTGCCTGCCTGCCTTAGGAGGCTTCTGAGGACGTAGGCTTTGTTAACCAAAGGAGTGAGCTAAGAAGGGTGAAGGCCAATTTGTAAGTAATTGAAAGCTGATTAATACAATTAGAGCACTCTTCTCGGTTCCCTTTGCTTTTCGCTTATGATTTCACACACATCCTGATTAGACCTCTGTTGGAGCCTGCCTGTGCTGCAGCTGACACTTGCAGTGGCTCCCGCAGTGTTTTGTATATAAAGGTACTTGAGAAATGTTTGTTGATTGAAAGGGAAATTTGCAAAGAAATATCCCTGCTCTGATCACTTTAGAACTTCTTCCCAGCAGCTTGCTTTTGATCTTCCCCCCTCTCCTTTTTTCTCTCTAGCAACACTAATTGGGGGTCACTGGGGCTGGAGTATGTTCTCTCCCCTGTGCTCCTTCACCTGCTTGTTGATTGACTAAATGAGGAATTTGTGAGAATAGGAAAGTAGATTTCTCTCCAGCCAGCCTGAAGGTGAGCAGTACCCCAGTGGGGTCTTCTACTTGAAGAGCTGTGCTCATTCTTGGCCTGAAGAATGATGTAGAATCAGGTGCTCCTCCTCCCATCAGGTCACCCGTGGGAACCAGCCATTGCTCCCAAGCCCAGCACTTCAGCACCTGCCTCCTTGGCTGGCAGCCTGTGTCGCTGCAGGCTGCCATCTGCCTCACCATGCTGGATGTCTCCATTGCTTGCAGTTTGGATTTTTACTGCAAACAGCTTTGCCTGAGGGCCCCTCCCGCAGGCCCGTGAGCGCGCTCACGAGTGGGTGGCTGGTATCGAGACAGGTTGCTGCCTGAGTGCCCTACCATCTGTGCCTGCCTCACCAGGCTGCTGTAGTGATGTCCCTGGAGAACCTGGATGGCCATACTTCCTCAGTGTGTTGTTGGTCACCTCCCACACTATCACAGTTCTATCAAACGGCCCCCTACCAGTGCTGTCTCCTGGCCTCCCACATAGGCACAAGTAGCAGCAGGAGGAGGCTCCTGGGTGCCCACGGCTTCCCAGCAGTTTGCTTATCTGGACACTCACACCCCCAACAGCATCCTCCCAGACAGACTGAACCAGTCCCACCCTTTCTTGTTGCTTGCATGAGCCCCTGTACTGGAGCAAGTTTGCTCTGAGATACTGACAGACCACACAGGGAAGAAACCTCATTACCACCCAACTCTAGTCCTCGGGGCTAGTTGTACACACACACACACACACACACACACATTATTGACAGTGTACATTAGTCATGTCCAAGCAATGACCATCTCATCCACCACACAGGGACCCAGAAAGGGACTTGGAAGATCTGTTGTCCCCTTGAAGCCAATGGAATAATTAAAGCTAAGAGAAAGGTGATCACTTGCCCTAAAACCCCAAGAAGTGATTGATGGAGCCAAGAGTTGAAGTTAGAAGTGCCTTCTTCCAAAATGCCTTCTACCAAGACTGCTTTCTGTTTATATAATATTCAGTAAGTATTTATATGTGCCAGGTACTGTTTTAGGCCTTAGAAAATAGTAATGTTATGAGCACACTGGGTAAATAAGGAAACAGCCTGTTGAATACTGAAAAGAAAAAGGGAAAGACAAAACAGGGCAGAGGAGACAGGAGTGGGGGACAAAGTCGGAGGGAGGTTGCAGTGCTAAGGAGACCAGCTGCCATGTCACACCTGTTAGGGTAGCTATTACAAGAAAGCAGAAAGTTCCCAAACGTGGAGAAACTGGAACACTGTGTACTGTTGGTAAAAGTGTAAAATTGTATGGCTGCCATGGAGAAGAGAATGGTGGATTCTCAAAAAAAAAAAAAAAATGCATAGAATTACCCTATCATTTAGTAATGTTTCTATCTCTGATATTTAACTTTAAAAGTTAAAAGCAGAGACTCACAGATACCGTATATCCATGCTTATAGTAGCATCTTTCACAATAGCTAATGCATGGGCACTACCCAAGTGCCTACCAGACAAATGGCTAAGCTACATATGTTCCATGCATAATCTTATTCATATGATTTGGCCTCAAAAAGGGATGAAAATCTGGCACATGCTATAGCATGATTGAATCTTGAGGACATAGTGCTGGGTGACATAAGCCAGACACACCAAGATAAACAATGCGGGACTCCACTTAGATGAGGCACCTACAGCTGGCAAAATCATGGCAACATAAGGAGAAATGGTGGTTACTAGGGGCTGGGAGGGATAGTTTGTGTGTCGTGGGACAGAGCTTCTGCTGGGGAGCTGAATGCTGAACTGTGCACCTAAAAATGTGCACAGTGGTAAGTTTTATTGATAAAATAAGTAGATAGGCCAGGGTGGGTGTACTAGTTACTTTTCTGTGGCTGTGACTAAAGTATCTGACAAATCAACTTAACAAAAGAAAGGGTTTATTTTGGCTCACAGTTTGAGGGAACAGCCTATCACAATGAGGAAGTTATGGCAGTCAGAGCATGAGGTGGCTGGTCACCTCGTATCTGCAGTCAGGAAGTAAAGAGAGATGAATGTTGGCGCTCAGCACTTTAATTCAGTTTGGGACCCTAGCTTATGGGATGGTACCACCCACTTTTAGGTTGGCTCTTCCCTTCTCAGTTAAACCTATCTAGAAACCTCTCAAATATAACATCCAGAGGTGAGTCTCCTAGGTGATTCCAAATCCAGTCCAGTTGACATCAGAGATTAACCCCAGTGGATTATCTAATTAACCCTTCCCAAAAGATTCAATTTTAGCATAGACTTGAGGCAGGTATGGGGAGTCAGCGGTCATCAGGACAAAGAGAACAAGAAAGTAGAGACCCCCCCACCAAGGCACAGTATGTCCATAGAATGTGAAACTCCCCACCATCTAGTTCTGGAATACCCTGAGGCAAGTACTAGGGCATCATCCCCTAAGGCTCCATGTGTCAGCATAGTCCATTCTGGAAGTAGAAGTGGATCTTCTAGCCACACCAGATATGCTCAGAGGCTGGTAGCATTGGGGACCCCATAGTCTGTAAGACTTACCTTGGCTACAGCAAGGTACCAAGGTGGCTGTGCCCCCATGGGTCAGCTGGTGTGCTGCAGCCCACCCAGGCCCTCCCTCCCTGCCTGTCAGGCCTATGTTGTCGTGGCGTGGTGCTCTATCCTGTGCATGCCCCTAGGGAGGTGGGTGAGAAGCTAGGGAGGAAGTATCTGAATTTGGTCTCTTTTCTTGCACTAATTTGAATAAAAATTGAATCCAATTTTCCTGCCAGTTTTTCAGATGCCAAATGACACTGGCTGGCACAGTTGTGCCCCTCCCCCTGGCCAGCTGTCTCACAGATGGGGACTGGGGAGCCGAGGGTGGATCTATGCTTTAGGAAGTATTTATCAAGCTCATAGGTGACGCCTAGCCCTGGAGCAGTGTACCCCCTTCAAGAAATAATTCAAGACCTACACCCTGTAGAGCTGCCAGAAAGTTCTTCTGGTGACAAAGAGAAACAGGAAGGGCTGGCCTTTGCTGTGATCCTCCTGTAGGTAGGCATGAGGCTCAGAGATGGGCATTGGTGTCCCTATTTTCCAACTAAGTGGAGGCTCTGAAGCCTTTGGTGGCAAGTCCAAGGTGGCAATGTCAGGAACGGGGAGGTGTGATATGATCCTCAGATGCCAGGCTTTTCCACCAGACCAGCCTCCTTCTCCTGACTTATATCATGCCAGTACCAACTGCCATCAGAAAGAAGTTCCAGACACCCTGCAAGATGGAGAAAGTCAGGATGATGTACAGCAGTGGCCCTGACACTTTACCACCCCTCAGGGGTTCCCAGCACTCTGAGGATCCCAGGTCTCTGCTTTACCTCTTTGCATCTCTGATCCAGGCTTTGGTTCTCAGGACCCAGTTGTCTCTTTGACCTTGGAACTTTGCCTGCTTTTTCCAATGCTGCATTGACCTGGGGTCAGTGTCATCGTCATGGACCAGCTCCTGATGTACACTGTTTGCAGATGAAATCAGAAAGATTATCCTGTGTGAGTGGCCGGCCAGTGCATCTCCTCACTGTGCCTGGTTCCTCAGGAACTCCTAAGCATCATCCTATCTCTGACCTTCAGCCCAGCAAGTGGGGCACACACACACCCCCAGGAACGTGCCAGGCATACACTTAGCAGCTTTTGTAACAACAACAAAAATTTATAAGCAACCTAAATATGGTTTCACAGAAGAATGGATAGATATGTTTTGGCTGAGCCAGGTCTGGTGTACTACAGCACTCAGGAAGCTGAGGCAGGAAAAGCAAGTTCAAGGTTTGTCTGGGCTACAGAGTAGTTCAAGGCCTGCCTGGGCAACTTAGTGTGACCCTGTCACAGAATAAAAAGTAAAGAGAGGACTGAGGATGCAGCTCAATGTTGGGAGTGCTTGCCTAGCATGTGTGAGGCTATAGATATAATCCTAAAACATACATACATACCTACATAGACAGACAATAGATGGTAGATAGATAGATAGATAGATAGATAGATAGATAGATAGATAGATACATACATACATACATACATACATACATACATACATAGATGATAAAAATTGACAAAGAAATAATGTACAGAAATGAAGATAGGATTGATCAGAAATACAAAGAACAAAAGTCAGTCATCAAAGAACACACAGTGAGGGCTGAGAGATGATGGCTCAGTGGATAAAATACTTTGCCACATAAGCATAAGGACCTAAGTTCCGATCCCCAGCACCCATGTAAAAAGCCAGGCATGGCAGTGTAGGTTGGTAAACCCAGAACTGGAAGGTGGAGAGGGGAGGATCCCCAGGGGCTGGCCAGGCAGCCAGTCAGCCAGTCAGTGAGCTCCAGGTTCAGTGAGGAGACCCTGTCTCAAAAAGTGAGGTGGAGAGCAGCAGAGAGATACCTTACACGAGCCTCTGGCCTGCACACATGTATACTCAAGTATGGACACATGCATATAACATACACACATATGCAAAGAGTACATAGTAACTCAGAAATATGACACTCAAAGACAAGAAATAACTAATTTAGAAATGTACTTAGGGTTTTTTTTTTTTTTTTTTTTCAGCTGGAAAGAAAAGCAAGCAATTGCTTAACACAAAATCCTAGGTTGGTAATATACCTAGAAGGAGGTTGGGCTTACAGGGGCATCTCAGATCCAGTACCAATTGGTTTCCTGATTGGTTCATAGGTATTTATTTGCAGGTGATTCTTAAACTGTGCTGTGTATGAAATATACTCCATATGCCTGCTGGATGTTATTGGCATGCACCCAAAGAGAATGAGATTGCCCAAATCAGACAAAATAATAAGAATATGCTTAAAGCAGTGATCCATAGAAACACCTGTAAGGTCTCCTACAACGAAGGACTTAAAAAAGAAAAAAAATCAAAGAACTGAACTGGACAAAGGAATGATGGATATGCAAAACAGAGAAAGTCATGGGACCTCAGAATTAGAGGGTTTTTCCCCAAGAGTAGCAAAAGGAATTGAAAATGAAGCAGTCATCACACACACCATTGAGCTGTCCCTGAATTGAAGACCCCATGATCCCCCATCCATGAGCCTTGCCGCCGTAGGGTCAATAGCTTCACTTTGGCTGCAGAATATATTTCTGAGACTGTTTAAACATAGGCATATTTGTTGCTCTGGGAATTGAATCAAAATCACAAAGCTCCTCTGAGAAGACCTGGCTACTATAATTGGCCTGTGCAATTTTCTGCTTGCAGTTTCTATCCATTTCCTGTGTGCATCCCACACCATCTGGGGCCAGAGTGTGGCGTCCCCGCCAAACACCACCTGAGCACACGCTCCCAGACCTGCAGCAGAAAAGGGAGGAGAGGTTGATGTGGGGATTTGAAAGGATTTCATGCTGCTTATGAACTCAGAGTAACAGGAAGCGTGTGCAAAATGTTGACAGTACAAGTGGAGGACAAGCACAGAAAGCCTTATCCTCAGGGGTTTGCTGAGCTGGCAGGAACAGCCAGGACAAAGGGAAGAGACAACGTACTGGGGCAGAGGGAGAGGAGGGTCCCTGCTTGCAGGGCCCTGTGAGGACCTTCCCACATCCTAGATAGCGTGGGAAATACAAGGGCTGGAGGGATGATCCCAGGGGTGAGCTACAAGGCTACAAAGGGGTTAGGACTAGAGTTGCAGGCCAGGGAGCCTGCCCAGGGCCTATACCCAGGTATACATAGTCATCCGCCTGGCCATCAGGACCCTTTGGTGCCACTGTCCTGTGATACTGGCAAGCTCCCCTTGTCTGCTGTGGTAGGAACAGCCCCTTGCCAGGAGTTTACGGAAGCCAGAGCATTTCCTCTGGTTTTGAAATAATCCAGTTATGATATTTGAATTACCTGTCAAGAAAACAGATAGCACCCTCACAATTTTTTTTTCCTCGCTGCAGTTTTTCTTTTCCACTGTGCTGGCAGTTGCTAGTCTACCAAACTGACCTGGTTGCTCAAAGCTGACTTGAATTAAAAAGGAGACTTGCTTTTTTAATCATTATTTTTTTTTAAAAAAACAATAATTAGTAGATGTGAAAAACATTACCATTGAAATCTACCTGATGACTTTATATCCATGCTCAGATGCCTAGAAGCTCAGAAAGTAACCAACTGTGACTAGTAATAATCAGATATTTAGAGATTAGAAATGCATGTGCAAACATCCAAGGTCAATTGCATTGAAAAAGAATTTTTCTATATGAAACTGTGTATTTTAATAATGAAATGGAGATCTTTTTAAAGGTTAAAACATCATTTAATTTATGTCTTATAGGGTTTATACTGAGTACAATATTGTATAACTGTAATAATTCAACTGTAAACCTAAAAATTTACAGCCAAATTTGAAAGAGATGCATCCTACCTCAGGAAAACGTTATTGAATATGTCAATTGTGTTGTAATGATATGCTTCTAAGTATGTTGTTATTAAATAAATCATTTAAAAAAAATTTTAAAAAAAAGAGACTTGCTCAGGCTCTGGGAAACTCAGACCCTGCCAATTCACTGTTCAACTGTGCCCAGCTCAGCTTCTTCTGGGGAGGGGGGATGTAGGGGGAGGGAGTCAGAGGACAGGGCAGCCCCAGAGCTCTGCCTTAGTTTCTAGTGTCCTGGTGAGGTTGGGGTCTTGCATAGCAAGCAGAGTACTGGGGAGCCCTGAGGGGTGACAGAAATCTACCAGTTGAGACCCAGTAGGCAGGAGACAGTGTAGGCCAGATGATTGTGCATGCTCCCTCTAGGATAAGGATGGACAGAGACATGGTGGGGCTTTCTTTCTGGCTCACCAACACACACACACACACACACACACACACAGACTGTTATCATGAGACTGATGTTGCTGCCCAGGTGGTGTGGCTTAGGTAGAGCACTTGCCTAGTTGTGCCTCAGACACAGGGTTGCATCCCCAACACTGCCAAGAAAAGGAAGGAAAAAAAAAGTGTTATTCTTTAAAATGCAAATGTGCTAATCCCCTTGGGAGGGGTCTCAGCCTCTAGTTAACACCTCATTTAGGAACTGGCACTTAGGAGGGTAAGAACTAGCAAGTCGTCTGGGCAGGGAGAGGCTGTTGACAGCTCTGCCCAGCAGCTCTGGCGCTCCTCACACCCTTCCTATGGGTGCAGACAGCTGGCTTGCACTGAACACTGAGAGTCCTGCACAGGCAAGGAGGTTCACTGAGGAGGGAAGCAGGGTGGGAGGCCCTTCTCCAAGAACTCTTTGAGTTTTGTCTCCCTAGCTAAACCTTAACACTTAGGAAGGAGTTTATCAATGCTATCTGAATGCATTAATGCCCACGGCTCCCTCTCCAGAGGTGGGGAAGCAAGCATTCTATAATAAAAATGGGGAGGGGCAGAAACAGAGAACTGACTGTTCTTGCAGAAGACCAGGGTTCAAATCCCAGCACCCACATGGCAGCTAACAACTCCGTAACGCCAGTTCCTAATGGCCTCTTCTGTTCTCTGTAGGCATTGCACGACACGGGTGCACTTACCTACATGAAGGCAATACACACATACACATAAAATAAAAATAATAAAATTTATAAAAAAATAAAAAAGAAGGAGGGCTAATGAGATGGCTTCCTGTGTAAGCATTAGGGCCCAAATCCATCCCTAGAACCACATTTGAAAAAACACCCATATGGTGTTGCACATGTTTGATCTCAGCACCCAGGAGGCAGAGGCGAGTTCCAGACCATCCAGGAGACCCTGCACAGTGAGACCCTGACTCAAAACAAACAGAAACACTGAGCATGGTGGCGCACTTGTAATCCTGGTGCTGGGGAGATTGAGACAGGTGGGTTCCTAAGGCTCATTGGAGAGCCAGCCTAGTCTACTTGGTGAATTCCAGACCAGTGAGAGACCCTGTCTCAAAACACAAAGTGACTAGGGCTGACAAGATGACTCAGCAGGTAAAGGCACTTGTTGCCAAGTCTGACCACTTGAATTCAGTTCCCAAAATCCTCATGGCAGGATAGAACTGACTCCCGAAAACTGTCCTCTGACATGTATGCTGTGGCATATATCCGTGCATGTACATTTACACATGAGCACACACACATAACTAATGTTAAAAAGGCGAACAGCTACTGAGAAATAACACCTCCACGCTCACACACATACCATGCACATCTGCACACACAAGTGCACCCACACACGTGCATACACACACATAAAAAAGGGAAGAAAAGGAGGAAAGAAGGGAGGCAGAGGGAGAGAGACAAAAAAGGTAAGACAAACACATCAGAATGACAAAAATTCCTCGTTTTAATTTTGTTAGTTGTCATAGTTAGTTAGGCTGATTGATTGATTGATGCATACCTTTAATCCCAGCATTTGGGAGGCAAAAGGCAAGTAGATCTCTTTGAGTTCAAGGCCAGCCCAATCTACATAGCAAGTTCCAGGCCAGCCAGAGCTACATAGTGAGACCCTGTCTCAAAAAAATTATATATATAGATATAGATGATAGACAGATATAGATTCTTTTGAACATTTGAATATGCAAAGCAATCTTTGTCTAATCACTTACATTATAATAGAAAATATATTAACTCCCATCACCATGAAAAATGAGGAACACAAAGATTTTATTTCTAGCCACTTGGTTTTCATTGAGACAATCTGGAATTATTACTTGATTCTCTTTAAATTTTTTTTCTTTTTTTTAACTTTTTAAAAATATTTATTGGGGGGCTGGAGAGATGGCTCAGCGGTTAAGAGCATTGACTGCTCTTGCAGAGGACCCAGGTTCGATTCCCAGCACCCACATGGTGGCTACAAACCGTTCTTAACTCCAGTTCCAGGGCAATCCAAAGCCCTCTTCTGACCTCCACGGCATTGCATGACACGGGTGCGCTCACATACATGCAGGCAATACACTCACACCCATGAAATAAAAATAATAAAATATATTTTTTAATTTATTGAGAATTTCATAATGCATATAATGATGTGTTTTGATTACATCCACACCCACTCCCTCCCCTCCAACTCCTCCCGTATTCTGTATTTCCCTATCACTTTTTCCTGAACAACTTCGTGTACTTTTTTTTTTTTAAATGGGGCTTTTTGCTACTCTTAACATTCCCCCCCCCTCTGAAAAGGTAACCCTAAAATCTTTTAGAGATTAGATAAGAGCTCCCAAATACTTTTGACATTTTTGGCCTTTGGAACAGAATATGTTGCTAAGAGGCCCAAGGACATTTTGACTTTTAGTCAAGAAACTGGCTACATTTCTTTGGGGTCTTTTTACCCTAACTGCCTAGCCAGTTCCTACCTCCTATTCTTATCACACCATCCTCTGAAGAGGTTACCCAAATTACTGGTAGGGAATCGGAACGCAGACTGCTCTAGCTTCTTCCATGCTGAATGGGAACGCAGGGTGAGGCAATTGGGGTACCCCTTCAGAGGGTCTATCTAAAAGACTCTCAAATTGCATAACTCTTTTTTTTTTTTTGTCTTTTTGAAACAGGGTCTCCCTGTAGCCTCAGCTGGCCTGGCACTTGCTATGTAGACCAGGCTGGCCTCGAACTCACAAAGATCTGCCTGCCTCTGCCTCCCAAGTGCTGGGCTTAAAGGCGTGTGCCACCATGCCTGGCCATAACTCTTAACTAGAGGGAGAAAAGAAGCCCTTGACTGGTGCCTAGGAGATGGGAAGGAGAAGTAAAGGCAAGAGTAGTTAGCATTACAAGTTCTAGACAGGGAACTAGAAAAAAGTCACAATTATTTATTTTCTTTATGTGTGTGAGTGTACCTGCATGTGTGTAAGTGCACCTGTGTGATGCAGTGCCATGAAAGACAGAAGAGGGTGTCAGATGCCCTGGAACTGAAGTTATAGACAGTTGTTAGCTGCCAAGTGGGATTTGAACTCACATCTTCTGCAAGAATAGTCAGTACTCTTAACCACTAAGCCATCTCTCCAGCCTCTATTACCTGATTCTTTTATAGATACTATTTAAACATTATTTCTTTCATATTATTGTAGTTAGTAGTTCGTTTATATCCATTATTTGAACTGAATCCTGCTTTTATCTCCTTGGCCATTGTGAATATTCTAGTACCACAGTTCCCTCTCACCACTCTCCCATTCCTGAGCTTTTTATTTTAATTTTCCCATAGTCAGCTGAGCTAGCTACTGCACCATTGAGCAGTTCTGTTTTCTTTCTTTCTTTCTTTCTTTCTTTCTTTCTTTCTTTCTTTCTCTCTCTCTCTCTCTCTCTCTCTCTCTCTCTTTCTTTCTTTCTTTCTTTCTTTCTCTTTCTTTTTCTTTTTTTTTTTTTCAGTCTTTTTGAGACAGGGTCTCTCTGTAGCCCCAGCTGGTGGCCTGGAACTCACTGTGTAGACCAGGCTGGCCTTGAACTCACAGAGATCACCTGCCTCTGCCTCCTGAGTGGGATTAAATGCGTGCACCACCACACCTGACTTTTTTTTTTTTTTTTTGTCTTTTTGAGACAGGGTCTCCTTGTAGCCCCAGCTGTCCTGGAACTCCTTATGTAGACCACCAGGCTGGCCTCGAACTCACAGAGATCTGCCTGTCTCTGCCTCCAAAGTGCTGGGATTAGAGGTGTGTGCCACCACGCCCGGCATTTTTCTTTCTTTTTTTAAAGGAAGAATGCATGCTTGCCTGAATTTTCTTTGCTGACAGGTCCACAGTATCTTTTAGGGATCAGAATTCCAGCCTTTCTGGATTAAAGGGCAAAGAGAGGCTCCATTTTGGCCCTAAGAAAAGCAAATGCTAACCTCTTCCATATGCTGTGTCTGTGGTTACAAATGTGACCAACAGGCCACGTGACCTGCATTGTACTCTTGCTCAGAAAACCTGAGCAATATCTGGAGAAATGACTCAGTGGCGTTTTCCACCAAGCCTGGTGACTTGAATTCAACCCCTGAACCCGCATGGTAGAAGGACAAGAACTGACTGCTACAAGTTGTCCTCTGACCTCCATACAGATGCTGTGGCATATCCCCGCCCCCCATGAATAATGAATTTTTTTAAGGTTTTAAAGAAAACCTTAGGGGCTGGAGAGATGGTTCAACCTTAAGAGCACTTTCTATTCTTACAGAGGAATAGAGTTCAGTTCCCAGTACCCACATCAGGTGGTTCATAACTACCTGCAACTACAGCTTCAAGGGATCTGATACCCTCTTCTGACCCCTGCAGGTACCTGCACTCACTTATGTGTGTGCATGCAGGGGCACACATATATATACACATAGAAAATAAAATATTGAAAAAAAAACAACTTGATCAAATATTCACCATTGAAATCCACTCCATGGTTGTCACATTATGAATTCTAAGTCTCTGTCCAGATTAAACAGGTCTGAAGGCTTGTAAGGAAGCAAGAAATCCAGCTGTTAGAAATTTGGGGTCAGATGGGCTCAATCTAGTTTAAGCATTTCTAGCAGAAAACAATACTAAGAACCAATACCATGTTGCGTCAGCCTGTCTCACTTTGATTGCTTTTGTCTGGTATCAGCCAGGACCAAAGGCTTCTGTAGAGTCCTGTGTCAGTTAGCTGTTACTATAACAAATATGTGTTGTGATCATCTTATGAAGAGAAAAGGTTTATTGTGCCTCAAGATTTTGGAGGTTTCATTCTGTGATCAGTCAGAACTATTGCCTTTAGACCTCATGGCTGGAAAGAGGAAGAGGAGGGGCTGGGGACCCACTATCCTCTTCAAGAAACACATCCTCACTAATATGAAGACCTCCCACTAGGCTCCACCTCAAGGCTCTACCACCTCCCCATGTTACCATGGGTTGAGGACCACACCTTTTATAAATGGGTCTTTGGGTATCCCAGATCCAAACTATAGTGAGCCATTCTTGGCTGACATTGTAGCTAGCAGTTTTTTCTTTCCTTGATGATGACTTGATGATGATGATGATGATGATGATGATGATGATGATAACTGACAGCAATTCTTGTCCACACTAAGTAGATTTTTTAATGTGGTAACAGGGATATGGGTACCAAGTATAGAGCTTGTTTGGCAACTCCTCATTACTTTTCCTGGACCAAGCACATTGATAGAATATGGAGCATTCCTTCTTTCATTGGCTCAGACAGCTTTGTTGAGTCTGGTATGGATGTCCACATCTGGAGTCCCTATCTTCTTCATGGCAAATTCCAGATTTGAGTGTGTGTGTGTGTGTGTGTGTGTGTGTGTGTGTGTGTGTTGGGGAGGTACTTCCTGAAGCCACTCCATAGCTTCACTTGTAAATGTCGATAGTGTGTCTAGCCCAACACCTCACTAATGGCAAAACGGTCCTTCTTTTCCTTGCTGCCCTTCTTTGGGGAACCAATCTGTTAGGCCAGTGTTGGAAAGGAAGCATACTAGGGATTGTGGGAGGGAAAGCCACATTATGAGAACAACTTCCAGATCACCCAGCGAGGGGAACAAGGTGGGCTAGGCTCGCCACAGTGTTTCTTTTTCTTTTTAAAGATTCATGTATGTGTACGTGTGTGAGTTTACGTGTGCCACATTTGTGCAGGTGCCTGAGGAGGCCAGAGGGCATTGGATCCCCTGGAATTACAGGGAGTTGTGAGCCTCCTGGAAACCAAACTTGAGTCCTCTGTAAGAACAGTGCATGCTCTTAGTTGCTGAGCAGCTCTCCAGCCCCTCACCTGTGGCTTCCATACTGAGCTATCCACCCTCACTACAGAAACCCAGCCACAGATACTGCCCAGCAGCCTCAGAGACCAGAGGGCCTCCCCCAGCTACACCATGCCCCAGGCCTTGCTGCCTGCTGCAGGCTCCAGCTCTGTTCAGCTTTGCCTTTGTGCCCCTAATGTCAGAATCCTGACTCCTGGGTGGGGACAGCAACGTGCCAAGGAAGCAAGTCTTTTCCTTTTTTTTTAATTTTTTTTTTATTTTTTAGAAGAAGCATTTCATTACAGCTTTAACATACTCAATAACAATTTCCAGAGCAAAGATACATCTTTTTCAAAAGTGGCTATAAAATTTTTAGGTTCACAGTTGAAGTAATACAGTTATACAATATTGAACTCAGTATAAACCCTGTAAGACATAAAGTTGAATGAGTTTTTAACCTTTGAAAAAGCCCTCCATTTCATTTTAAAATATACTTTTTCTTATAGAAAGACTCATTGTTTTTGCTAATAACACTTAGATGTTGGTGCATGCGTCCCAAATCTGTATATATCTGATTGTTACTAGTCATGGTCAGTTGCACTCTGATCCTTGGCACCTGTGTATGGATATAAAGTCATCAGGTAGATTTCAATGGTAATGTTTATCACCTCTACTAGGAAGCAAGTCTTTTTTATGCTTTTCTGGCACAAAAGCATTTCAATTACTGCTTTTCTTCCCTCTCCTGTGCTACCAGCTTCTCTCCCAAAGCCACATCCGGATTCAGTCTTCCAGCCACACACTGTTCCAGCTTCCCATGTGTGGACCTGCCGTTCAGCCCAAGGATTGAATAACATCAACATTCAATTATCAATCTGTTCTGTTTCTTTTTAGTCAGAGAAAAATGCATGTGGGTTTTTTTTTTTTTTTTAAGGCAAATTGTTCAGCCAAGTGTCAGCCTGCGGAAGCAGTCCCATGCCAGGTCCCCCTCACCTGGCCCGTGGTGTTCACATGCTGGGCCCTGTTATGTCTCTCATGATTCATCAACTCAAGATGCTTGCTCTTGACTCATGCTGTGAAAGGTGAGGAGCTGGCTGGCTTCGACCACTCTGCTGCCTCTCTCCCCTCCTAATTTTTGATCATTTTAGTATTTTTAGCACTTTGATTACATTTGTAACTTTATATGAAAATGTCCCCTTCCTCCTTTCATCGGCTTCAGCAGTGACTGCCCCTAATGAGTTATGGCTGCGGAGGCCCTTATTTCTTGGTCCTGGTGCTCACCTCCCTACTTACCTAGATTTTACCTGTACTAGTAGGTTGTTAGAATTGCATGTTGAAGTTCTTAATGTTATTTAACTGTCATTAATTCTTCTATGCTCGGTGATTTGTGTCTAGGTCTTAATTTACAGATGTGATTGAGTGATACCATGCAAAGAAGAGTTTATTGCGTACAGATCCTGAGAGAGGCCACAACGGTATTGGAGTTTCTGTAGGAAAGGCAGGCAATGCAATAGTTTATGATTGGTTGGTTTGAGTATTTCCAGCAGATTTTTAGACCTTTTCACAGTGTTGTCTGGTACCTAGCCAGGCTTTATTAAGGGCAGAGGAAATGTTGGCTTGGTGTCAGAGTTAGGCTCTCTGTGTGACTTCTCATCCTGAAAATTTCTGGGTGCCCTGGGTAGTTACTGCTGTCACATAACTTTCGATCCATCAGCAAACAGGTATGTAAATGGGTGGTCATCCTACATCAAGGGTGTATGTGTTGCAGTAGAGAGAGGATGGGGTTCTATTTCTGGATAAAAGTGATTTCCCACAGGTAGATAGGAGCAGGTCTGGGGAAGGGAAGAAGAACAACATCTGCAAAGGCTTGGCAGCAAAAAGCTTAGTGTGTTGAAGGGAGGGAAAGCAGCTATGTCTAGCTACAGGGTGTGGGGTGGAAGTGGAGAATGGCAGGAGGCAGGGCTGTGGGGTTTTGTTGACCATGCTGTGGAGCTCAGCTTTCCTGGTAGCTCCTGGGGAATCAGAATATCTCTGTCTCTCTCCTTCTCCCTCTGTTTCTGTCTCTTTCTCCCTCTCCCTCTCTCTGTCTCTCTGTCTCTCTCTCTGTATGCACTCATGTATGCATGCATGTGCATGGCTCATGATAGCTTAGAAATAGTAGGCTGCCTCTCCTCTACCACAGCAGCTTGGCCTTGCAGAGACTTTTAAGGTGCCACAGTGTGAAAATCTGTAACAGACCAGCTTCCGTGGCTTTTCAAAGCTGGGTCAGCCTGGAGCTTGTATAGCAGGCAGAGCATGGTCTCCTTGAAGACAAGTTCCATGTTTTGTTTCCTGGAGACAGCGCCTTTGCTTGTGCCTCTTCCATTAGTTTGTTTAGTTGGCCAGCAGGATAGCAGACTCCTTACTGGGTTCAGGAATGGCACAGGCATAGCCATGCTCTTGAAGAGCTCACAGTGTCCTAGTCAGGAGAATGGACAAGCCTTAACTCCAGCCTAGGTGTGGCCTGCTGTCCCAGGGATACCCTCAGAAGCACAGCAGAAGGGCCTTGATTCTACAAGAAGTGGCATGGAAGGTTCCCCAGGGGAGTGTGACTGCTCTATGGAGACCTGGAGACTGTAAGTGGTAGGAATGGCATATACAAAGGCCAGACTGTCCCCACTAGGGAACCCAGGTCACACTGGAGGAGGCTAAGCAACAGGCAGACCAGGGTCTTCAGCCTCCCTCTCTCCATGATGGCTGCCGCCTTCTTTCCACTAGAGCCCAGGCAATTACCACCTGTTCCAGCCACAGCCATTTAGGAAATGCCAGCGATTAGTGATTGTCATCATGGTAATTAAAACTCCCTGGGAACAGCTTGGCTAATATCCATCGGTATCTGCAGTCAGGTTGGCCGTGAGCTGGAATAGTAATGAAAATCTCGAAGCCCAACACAAAGCAGCAGTACCAGGGAGCGTTAAATGCTGCCAGACGCCCCTGTAAGTGCCATGGCAGCCGTGTGGGTCTTTTCTCATTAAATGGCATTTTCAAGGCTGGTTGCTTTGCTGGCCTTATCACAGCAAACCACACATGGGGAGCAGAATGGGGCATTGCAGCGACATGGCTTCTCTAGGAGGGAATGTTCTCCAGTCTGTGTGCCTGGCCTGGGGTAGTGGTTAATTCCCTCAGAGGGTTTGTCCTGTCCTGTTCTGGAGGAAGATCCAGGCGTTGGTGCCAGACAGTGAATGATGGACCTGGATGCCCCACTCTGAAGTCACATGATTAGAAACTATTGTTGTGCAGATTGAAGATTGGGAGACAAGGAGGCAAGAGAGGTAGGGCTGAGCATGGCTGGGGTTACTGCTCAGAACTCGGCCCAGCTGGCATCCTCGCCTAGCTGAGGACTGCCCACTGAGCCCTGGGAGACACTCGGCCTGACTGGCCTGTGGGGTTGTGCACATGGAGCATAAATATTGGGATGCCTCATGTGAAGCTGGTTTGTATAGGGGTTTTAGGGTTGAATACCCACCGCAAAGATAGACTACTGGTGATCACATGCAATCAACCTTGTACATCAAGTACTGTTCTTTATCCTGTCTTCCTAAAGCATTTTGCTAATCAGTGTATTTTGACAGGGAGGTGGGGTAGAGATGGTTGTTGTGGCAGAAGGTGAGGTTGAGTGTGAGTCTGGTGGCTATGCCATGCCAGGGAAGACAGAGCAGCAGGAAGGGCCAGAACATGCACTGTCATGAGGTACACTGGGGCTTGCTCGCCACCATCACACCTGCTAGGCACTAGTTCAGCATCCCTCTTTGAATATGAAATAATAAGTCCATTTGGTCAACCATAAGAGCATGGGTAAAACCTCTAGGCTACTTGCTAGGCTGGGCATATGGTACAGTGGTAAAGCACTTTCCTGGATACCAGGCTACTTTTCCAGGAAAGCAATGGACCCTGTCAGTTGGGACATGTTCCAGGAAGAACACATAGCTGTCAATTCAGCCCTTTAACCAGTTTTTATTGAGAAACCTATTCCATGTCAGTTTGTGTTAGGAGCTTGAAGATACAGCGGTGAGCAGTCAGCCATGGCTTTCTCTCTCTCTTAGATGATAGAGCCTGGAGGGTGGGAGAGACAGCACCAAATGAAAGGATCAGCCAAGACGTGCAAGTGACCCAAGTGTCCATGGATGGATAGATGTTTACTATATAGAATGCTGTGGAATACAGACTGGGATTATCTCCAGCCTCAGAAGGAAGGAGTCATGACAGATTCTGCAGCATGCATGAGCCTGAAAGACGTTGTACTGAGTGAAATGAGCCAGGCACCATAGGACAGCTTCTGGGCAATCCTACTTACATGAAGTAGTGGAAAGAGGCAAACATGGAGAGAGAAATTAGAAGGGGGGCTGCCAGGGTCTGGGGATTGGTTGCCCAACCCTGTGAATGTTCTTAACATGAACTGTATATGTAAAAATAGTTAAAGTAGTTAGTCTATATTATGTGTGTATATATATATATATATATATATATATTTTTTTTT
>NW_008333884.1:2720287-2721561 GCF_000622305.1 Nannospalax galili
ACCAGGCTGGCCTTGAACTCACAGAGATCCGCCTGCCTCTGCCTCCCAAGTGCTGGAATTAAAGGCATGTGCCACCACGCCTGGCCTAAGAATTTTTTTTTATATTTTCTTTATTATTTTTATTTTATGTATATGTGTGTATTGCCTGCATGTAGGTAAGTGCACCCGTGTCGTGCACTGCCCATGGAGGTCAGAAGAGGAGTTACCGATAGTTGTTAGCTGCCATATGGGTGCTGGGATTCAAACCCGGGTCTTCTGCAAGAACAAGCAGTGTTCTAAACCGCTGAGCCATCTCTCCAGCCCCCCTGAATTCTTTTTATGTTTTATTTTGAGATAAGGTCTCACTTAGCTGCCCACACTGGCCTTGAACTCACTCTGTAGTCTAGGTAGACCTTAAACTTGAGATCCTTGTGCCTCAGCCTCCTGAGTAACTGGGACTACAGGCCTGTCCCACCAGACCCAGCTTCTTCCTCTTCTTATAAAGCTACCATACCATCATGGGGTCCCACCCTCAGGACCACATTTAATCCTAATTAAAGACCCCACCCCCAAATGCCATCCATATATAAATTTAGAGCCCAAGATTCCACCTCAGAAGGGACAAAAGTTCAAAGCACAAGTTACCAGTTCAAAGAAATCAAGATGCAGGAGGCCATCTCAGGAGGGGCTCCATGGAACATTCCTCCCAGTCTGTGGTATACAAGGCCACACAAGCTCAATGCTAGAGTGCTTGCCTACCATGCACAAGGCCCTGGGTTCGCTCCCTGTCACCACTCAAGAAACAAAACCAAAACAGAACCTTCAAAATCAGGCCCTTCTGCACAGAGCTGCTGGGAAAAGCTGCTGAGTCACAACACCAAGGACATGTTCTGGAAGTCCTGTGCCCCACAGCCCTGAGTATAAAGGAGTGAGTCCTTTTCTACTTGGAGAAATAACTGTTCCTCCCTCGGCGAGTTAGTGCTCCTCAGTTAGTGCTGAGTGTGGCCAGCTTATTATTGGAGTTGAATTTCTGCAGCAGGTCCAGGGAGGACCTAGAAAAGCAGCAGGCAGATTTTAAGCAGGGAGCATGGTGTGTTCTTTGATCCTGTTGGAGAATTCTGCATATTTGCACATTAAAAGTTTAGAGAAGTCCTACAGTAACATCTTGTGTTTTTTCCTAGTGCTTCCCAAGTGTTTATGGGTCAGGGATCTCTCTCTCTCTCTCTCTCTCTCTCTCTCTCTCTCTCTCTCTCTCCCACACACACACACACAAACCCTTCCTACCCAATACAAGG
>NW_008333884.1:2721595-2730813 GCF_000622305.1 Nannospalax galili
CTCCCTCTCCCTTTCCCCCCTCTCCCTCCCTCTCTTCCTTCCTTCTTCCCTCCCTCCCTCCCTCTCCCTTTCACCCTCTCTCTCTCCCTGCCTTCCTCCCTCCCTCCCTTCTTCCCTTCCTCCTTCCTTCCCCTTCCCCCTCTCAGCTCTTAATATGATGCCAAGGATGTTTAGAGAGTGGAAAGACATACACTATCTTCACAGTCAGATAACTTTGGGATTCTGAGTTTTAACTCTTCCTTTCAAATAGGGGGTTTGGTCCATAGGTGATAAAGCTGTCACATAGGAAGAGAGAGACAATTTTGATTGCAACCACGATGACTCTGGGGTGGCTGCTCTGCACCCAGTGCTGGGATTTGCAGCTTTCTGTCCACTTGTGTGTGTGATCCTCATGGCCACTCCATGACACGGTGCTTTCCCAGATCTGCCTACTGGTGGGGAAACCAAGGATCCAGGAGATCGATGTGTCAAAGTCACAGAGCAGCTGAATGATAACCCAGGATTCAAATTCAAAATGCCCACTTGGAACCGGCCAAGCCTAGCTTTTCTCTGACAAGGTGACCCCAGCACACAGACCCCAGTCCCTCCTTACTCAACACTCTGAGTGCATTCCCTTCATAGGAAAAGAGATTACAGAGCACTTGGTGGTTTCTGAAGTAGGCATTAGGAGTGTGGGGGCCTTATCTCAGCTACTGCCCTGAATTCTAATCTGAGGCTCTTGGAGATTCCAGTCTTTTCTTGTCAAGAGAGTTTCCAGATACTACAGTGTGGCCCAGCCCAGCTGTTCTTTAAGTCCCTTCTCACATTGCCCAGAGCTCCACAAGAAAGGGCTCAGGAGGAAGAAGGTACCTGCTGGGTGCTGGACACAGAGCTGGGCACTCCAGATTTCCTAGAAGCCCTGTTAGGCAAGCATTACTATCCTAATTCACCAGTGAAGAGAGGCAAGCTCAGAGAGGCTTAGTAACTCACTCAAAGCTACACAGCCAGTACATGATTTTTCCTTGATCAAACAGAAGCTTGATCCATTGGAATCATCATCCCTCTGTAACAGAGGGATTCCTTAGGGTCCAAGAGGGCATCTAGAGGGTCCTGCCTACCATCCTTGCTCAGGACAAGGGTGGGCATCGTCAGCTTCCAGGGATCTACTAGCCTTCTGGGGTGCCCATATCACCAGCCCTGGGGTGATCTCTTCACTTTTCCCCACACAGTTCTTCCTCAGTTGGAAGAGATGGGACCCAGCCAGCATCATCTGCCCTCTCTGACTCTGAAAGTCCCTGGGGGCTGTATGGAGTGGAGGGGGCTCATGGGAGGCCCATGTTCTCAGCATAAAACTGAGGCAGGAAAGCCGGAGGAGATAACATAGCTGTGCCATGGGGGCAGCCACACCCAGCCTGGAACATTGTGGCACCTCTGAACTCCTCTGCTGAGAGAAAGTCCAGATAACAGACATGAGCCAGAGAGAGGCTGCATAGGAGGTGGCTTGGAATAGCCAAGGGCCAGAGAGAAAATGGGGGCCTGAGCATGGGATGAAGGAAGCTCAGGGATGGGTAGGCACTAGATGAGCCACTTCCAGCTGCTCAGAGCTGGGTAGGTCTGTCCCGTGCAGCTCCCAGCCTCTGACCAGGGATAGAAGGTACAGATGAGGCAGCTGGCCATGGGAGCCCAGCCAGGGCGGATGGGTCCAAGCCACAGCACCTCTTGCTCATGACCATCTATGTATTAGAGGGTCCCTGGCAGAGGTGAGAAAGGATGAGGCTGCACGGGAAGTAGCTAGGCAGTCCCTAGGATTCTGTGAGTGGTGGGAATGGAGACGGCGATGGATGGTTTTCGTTGGCATTCCCCATGTGCTGTTTAAGGTATTACTCTACAGAAACCCACTGTGCAGGGGAGACGTGAGAGAATGTAGGGGAAGTTTAGAGTAGATGTGGAGGATCTGGGCATTGTAATATACCCTGTCATATGGCACTTGGGAGATGGAGGCGGGAGGATAGTGAGCTCCAGGCCAGGTCCCTGGATGGATGGATGGATGGATGGATGGATGGATGGATGGATGGATGGAGCATTCATAGGACTTGCTGTCATTCTGGCCTGGGTCCACCCCAGCCCATCAGCTCAGGAGGGCTGAGGAGGATTCTTGTTTGCACTCTGTCTCAGCTCTCAGTCTTCTGTCCCCATCACCTCCCTGAAAAGCAGAATGGGAAACAAGGAAGAGTGAGCCAGCATGGTGTACCACGCAGGGAGGGAAACTCTGCTTCCTGTACTCTAACCACATATCTCTTCCCTCGTAGGTCTGGAAGAGATCAGGGGCCTGGTTCTACAAAGGGCTCCCCAAGTACATTTTGCCCCTGAAGACCCCGGGCCGAGCTGATGACCCCCACTTCCGACCGCTGCCTGTGGAACCTGCAGAGCCCCAGCCCCAGAGTGCTGAGGCCAGCCGCATCTACACATGGGCCCGAGGGAGAGGTAAAACTTCATTGCCCTCCACAGGGCTCCCTGAGCCCTCAGCCCCCTACCTGCACCCAAGCAGAGGCAATTCCCACCCCCTTGTACAGTGACTGCCTATACTACAGAGACACATCTGGAAGGTCATCTAGGGGCCAGTGTCCTGGTAGGACACTAACCTGGGGACAGGAGTACCATGAACAGCAAAGTGCATCTTTGCAGGAATGAGATGTCACACTAGAAGCTTTTGTCTTTTGTTTTTGTGTGGTGCTGAGGATAGAACCCAGGGCTTCAACACTAAGCAAGCATCTTCCCACTGAGCTGTCCCCAAACCTTAGGGATGAGATGTCAGCAGAGGTTTTCTAAACATCTTTCCCAGGCCAGCCTGCTGTGCCTCTCTCCCTCAGTTGTTTCTCAGAAAGGGAGACTCCTGACTCTGGGTCCTAATGAGCTGGGAGACTTGGTGCCTGGTGCCCTTGGTGTCTGTGGTGACCACCCAAAATGGGTGTGTCCCACTGTGGTGGCACCTGGTGCTGCAGAGGGCTCTACACTGCTCTTGTGCTGCTTTCAAGCTCCAGTTTGTCATGGTCTTTTCAAAGTCCCTGGTCTCACAGCAGGTACTGAGGGTCCTCAGAGCAAACTTTTAATAGCACAATTTTATAACCATGTAGCCAAAGGCCAAGGTTGTGGTGCAGATCTGGGGTCTAGGGCAGGCCCTTTCCTCCTGGGTCTGGCTCCTTCTGCCCTACAGTACCCACACTTCAGCCCAAAACTTAGTACCAGAGGAGCCTAAGTGAGACCCTGGCCAGAGGTGTGAGGGGTCACCAACTGGTGGCTCATCTTTGAGGACGAGGCCCCAAGATCACAGGCTTGGCAATTACTTTGAAGGAACTTTGGAAGACCTGTGGGAAGTGACCCTATCTTCAGAATGTCATGTGGACTGCTTTTTCTCATCGCAATGTTTGAGACAATAAAGTAAAGGTTATCAAACAGCAGGCCCCAGAAGGTGAACCCCCTGCAAGTCACCCTTGCAAACAGAACAATGTTAAGTGCTCACTGTCCCTCCCCAGTTATTTTTCTTTCATCCCTGTGTCACTTGGCCCTCTTCACAGTTGTCCCTCTGTCCTCTCATGCTGGCTCTCCCTGGCATGACTCAGTGCTATGGTTATCTTCCCTGGCATCACAGGTGAGCCTGTGTGGGGCCCAGGGCTAAATGCAGGTAGAGACTGGACACATAGTATCCTTGTGTTATAGGAGGACTAAGGGGATCAGCACAGTGGGGACACTGCCCCTCAGAGGTGCCATGGCTGCTGAACCTGAGGAAATGGTCATCTCCCATCCTGTCCCTCTCCCAGAGTGAAGGAAGGAACCTTGGAAACATGCAGATGGTGCATGTTCAGAATGTGGCTTTGAGTGGTTGTGGAGAGGCCTGAGGCCTTTGTGAGTAGCAGGGGTCACCACCACCCACCTGCTCCCTGTATCAGCACACACAGGCTCATAGGTGCACACACTCTCACAGGCACATATACACTCATAGGCACACACACACACACACAGACACATGTGCACACATGCTCACACAAGCTCTAGGCAGGACAGCCCCCCCCCAAGCCATGGAGACATGGATAGACATAGGTGAGGATTCCAGTACCCCACACTCTTGGACTCAGCATCATGTTAGCAGAGGCTCCCAACGGAAACTTGCTCTCCCTCTGAGGTAATGGGATGCAGCACCCTCAGGCTGCTGTGTTGAACCAGTTGGAGCCCTGTGATCCCCAGGTGACCTGATGTGTGAAAGCCCCCAGGCAGCAGGAGAGGGAGGCTTGGCTGTTGTGGTAGTAAGATCTGTGCCCACACTGAGAGGAGTGCCCTGGGGTGTGCGGTGCCTTGGAGGCGGCCAAGACTACCTTGGAAGAGGCAGTGGCTGAGGCAGAGACTGTAGGGCCTGGGAGAGGACAGCAGAGTTATTCCAGCTCACAGAAACCATGGTGCAGGGTTAACCAGAAGGGCTGCAAAGAACCAGATAGACTGTCTTCTAAAACTGTTGTGGCCCATTTCTGGGTGGCTTCTGTGCCCTCTCTAGTCAGACTGAGCTTTCTGGCTGAGGGCAGCCTCCTGGCTGCCTAGGTCTGGCCATGTACTCACAGGGTACAACCTGGGCTATTGCACCTATGTGGGACTAGATCAGTTGGTGTGTGGGAGCCATCCTTACCCAAGTAGTCTTGAGCTTATGGCCAGGATGGGGGATCCTCCCAACCCCTCTCTGCCTTCATGGTAGCTCCTGTGGCCTCAGGGTGAGGTTCACAGCAGCCCCTAGGCAGGGCCCAGTCACATCTGCCTCAAGGAAGCCTGGAAGCTAGCAGAGGCTGCTGTCACTGTCTCTGTTCCTGCTCACACTGACTCCTGTGTAGCTGTTGGGCTTCAAGAAGCAATGGGCCCTTATCAGGCAGCTGTGAGAGTGCAGCACAGAGCTTTCCTATCTGTCCAGTCCTCTGATGTGGTTCCCTGTGGTGGCTTCCTCATCCCCACCCCAGCTCACCATCGGGTGCCCAGGGGCCTGGCAGCTGGCTGGGCCCAGGGACATGGTTGTGACCCAAAGTAAGCTAGTAAGCTCAGGTTTCCCAGCACCACATTCAGGCAGACTGAGCTCAGGTGGGATCAGAGAATGACCAGCACTAAAGAGATTATCTCACTCCCCTGGAAGGTTGTGTGGCAGGGCCATGCCTCTCCTCAACAGGCCAGTACCTCAGCACTTACCATGTGTCCTAATTTGTTTCTCCATTGCTGTGACAAAACATTCTGACCAATACCAACCTGGGGAGGAAAGGGTTTATTCAGCTTACATCTCCCAAGTCACAGTTCATCAGGAAGCCCTGTCCTCAGGACAGGAACCTGGAGGCAGGAGCTGGAGCACAAGCCATGGAGTAATGCCGCTTACTGACTTGCTCCCCTGGCCCCTGCTCAACCTGCTTTCTTATGCAACACAGACCCACCTTCCCAGGTGTGGTACCACCTACAGTGGGCTGGGCCCTCCTACATCACTCAACAATCAAGAAGATGCCCAACGGACATGGCCACAGGCCAGTCCAATGAAGGCAATTCCCCAATTGAGGCTCCCTCAACCCAGGTGTGTCGAGTTGACACTAAAGCTATCCAGCACATCATGGGAGCAGCATGGAATAGATGCTCATTAGAATTATGAACACATGAGTGAGCCACACCCCTGAGATTTTAGAGGTTGTGGAGGGGCTTTCCTTACATCACTGGTGCCTCTGGTCCAGGGGCTGCTAGACAGGTCCAGGAGGCTATTAAACCACCTGCTGTCATGAGGAAGCTCTCTTCCTGGTCCCTGGCCTTCAAAGATAGCAGGGCCAACATCCTCCTGCCCACAGTTCCTCTCACACATGGGCCATCTCCTGCTTACATCCCAGCACACACACACACACACACACACACACACACACACAGAGACACACACACATCTCTACCCCTTTCCTTTCTTGTGCCCTGTTGGAAAAGCAAGGGTAACCAATAGGTATAGGCAGTGAACTTTCTTTTAAATTATAGTTATCATTTATGTGTATGTATGACGTGTTGTATGTGTATGCTGGAGGGGGGCACATGCCACAATACACATGTGAAGTCCAGAGGTCAACTTTTTGGAGTTGGTTCTCTCCTTTCACCTTATATAGGTTCCAGAGATTGAACTCAGGTCATCAGGCTTGTGCTGCAAGAGCCTTGTCCCACTAAGCCATCTCACCGGCCCCAAGCTGTGAACTTTCCAATCCACACAGCAATCTAGTAAATTAATCGATTTTTGTGAAGTGGGTACCTTCTCATTCTCCTCGATGTTTTTCTTTGCTTATTATTAATTCCATAAGAATACAAGTTAAAGGGGCTGGAGAGATGGCTCAGTGGTTAAGAGTATTGGTTTCTATTGCAGAGGATGCAGGTTCAGTTCCCAGCACCCACATGGCAGCTAACAACCATCTTTAACTCCAGTTCTAGGGGATCCAACACCCTCTTCTGTGGACATTGCACAACATGGGTGTGCTTTGCAGGCAAAACACTCATATACATAAAATAAAAATTAATTAATCTTTTTGGTTTTTTTGAGGCAGGATCTCCCTGTAGCCCCAGCTGGCCTGGAACCCACTATGTAGACCAGGCTGGCCTTGAACTCACAGAGATCCTCCTGCCTCTGCCTCCTGAGTGCTGGGATTAAAGGCATGTTCCACCATACCCAGCTCATAAATTAATTAATTTTAAAAGTTTAAAAAGAATATAAGTTAAGGGGGCTGGAGAGATAGCTCAGTGGTTAAGAGTACTCACTGCTCATATGAGGACCCAGGTTCAGTTCCCAGCACCCATATGGCAGCTAACCATCCATAACTCCAGTTCCAGGGAATCTGATAGGTTCATGCCCTCTTCTGACCTCCACGGGCATTGCACACATGTGGTATACTTACATACATGCAAAACACTTATACACATAAAATAAAAATTGATTAATTAATTAAAGATTACAAGTTAAATAACTAAACAGTGAATGAAAACTAGTAACCTCTTCATTTGCCCTTACTCTACAGCTCACAATCAAACATCTACTTATTTTAGGCAGTTAAAGTTTGGTTTGCTTTTTTTCACAACAAAAACACATGGACTCTTGCCTGTGACTGTTACTTTTTGCTGCTGTTGCTTTTAGAAGCATATCATGGGCATCCCTCCAGGCACTGGATCTGAATCTTCATTTTAGTGCTGAATAGAACCCTGTGGACAGTGTATCATGTTTTCATTACTCTCTGTTGATGGACATTCCTGTTGTTTCTAGTTTTTACCACCTCAGACAACACTGAAATGTTGTCTACAAGCTGAAGCTTCATGTCTGTGGGGTAAGTTTCCAAAAGTAGGGCTGCATGTGTGTTTCCAACTCCAGCAGACCTTGCCAGACTATCTTTGTTTAATGACCCAGCCTTTTCCACACCCAGCAGTCAGGCTGCACGTCCTTCCTTACTCTTGCTGGCTGTGACTTATTGCTAAGGTTTGAAACTGTGGCCAATATATAGGGTGGAAAAACAACATTTCATTGTGTTTTTTATTATTTTTTTCATAAGTTATTGAGAATTTCATACATGCATATAAGGTGTTTTGATCAAATCCATGCCCACTCCCTCCCCCTCCAACTCCTCCCATATCTCCCCATCACTTTTTTTATGATAACTTCATGTACTCTTTCTTCTTTGATTTATTTTTTATGGGGCTTTTGGCTACTATAACATTCCCCCATCTGAAGAGGTAACCTTGAAATCTTTTAAGGATTAGATAAAAGCTCCCAAATAGTTTCAACATTTTTGGCCTTTGGAATGGAGTAGGTTGTTGCTAAGAGGCCCAAGGACATTGTGAGTTTTAGCCAAGAAACTGGCTACTTTTCTTTGGGGTCTTTTTACCCTAACTGCCTAGCCAATTCCTACCTCCTATTCTTATCACGCCATCCTCTGAACAGACTGCTTTGGCTTCTTCCATGCTGAACAGGGACACAGGGTGAGGCAGATGGGGTACCCCTTCAGTGGGTCTATCTAAAAGACTCCCAAATTGCATAACTCTTAACTATAGGGGGGAAAGAAAGTCCTTGACTGGTGAAAAGGGGATGTGAAGGAAAAGTAAACACAAGAGTAGTTAGCATTACAAGTTCTAGACAGGGAAGAGAAAAAAGTCAGAACAGGGTGCATTTTAAATGTTCATATCAGAGTCCATTGGGATTTCTTCATGAGAGCTCCCTCTATTGGGTTCCTCCTCATTTGTTTTTTCAGCTGCCAAGGCTGGACTTGAGAGTGATGGACTCAAGATTTGTTTTCAGGTACTTTGCTAGCTGTTGGACAGTGGTTAGAATCTGTCAGTTCCCTCACAAAGGCTTCTAGACAGGGGGAGAAAACAAATTTATCCATCATTTTAGAACAATAGCGGGTTGTCTCCCTTAGCTACAGGTGGGAACTATAGTGCCCAAGATTTTAAGTCTTACATCTGAACAGCGCTTTCTGCTTAAAAACAAAATCATCAATGAGAAATAATTGTCTAAATAACATTTTATATGGACTTAATCTGGGAAGTATAATCCCTTGAACTCTTAAAGAAATATAATGATCACTTTAATCTTTGGTTGTGTGTTAAGACCATACAGTTGGCCCAAATAAATCAGTTTACTTCTACACTTAAAGTCATTGGAGGATCTGTTCCTCAGGGGTCACATGGACTTGGGAGGAGCTCCTGGCACCTTTCTTTTACCAGTTCCATCTATGTGAAGATAAGTCAAAGGTCCTGCTCGACCATGTCTGGCTTCACTTGGAAGCTTGAATGAGATGTTTCCTCTGAGTTGACCCTCCTCTTTGTAGACTGGACACTGGTTCAAGTCCATCTTGTGGGGTCTCCATGGCCTCCCTGAACAAGAGGACAGGTGACTTACCACAGTTACAGGACATTTTGAGAGATGTTCCATAGTCCCAAGGAACTTGGAGGGCAAGGGGCAAAAACTGTCCTTTAAATCCCTCTGATTACATTAGAATAGGCCTCAAACTATGGCTGTTAAACATCCAATAATGTTAGTTCCACCAGTCTGGTACTTTTAATTGTCATGTGCTATGTAGCTAACGTTTGGGCAAAAACCAAATATTCTCAGATAAACCTTGACTAGCTATATATTTTGTTCCTTAAACTAGTTGACTAAACTATGACCATAGAAATTTTAAGATTATGTGTATTTTTGTCTTGTCCTTTATATA
>NW_008333884.1:2731119-2731448 GCF_000622305.1 Nannospalax galili
AGTATACTTAAGCTCTCCCCAAATCCAGGAGGCCATGTGTGATTAGGGCCAAATTACCTACAGTTGGCTGGGAAGAGTGGCTGGATACTCAGGTGAGGGTCCAGTGACTCTGCTTGGCCCTCCTTTAATGAATGATCACAACCATCAACAAGCCCAATTGTGATGATCTTTAGAGATCAGGCTCAGCTGAAGTCGTGATGATGGTAGTTATTTCATGCAGAAGGGACTGCTATATAGCATCATCTTTTTAAAAGGACCTGGAATTTAAAAGGCTTTGATGCTAGGAACCACATATGAGGGAGAACATACATCATTTGTTTTTCTGAGTC
>NW_008333884.1:2731720-2733077 GCF_000622305.1 Nannospalax galili
GGCTGTCATTTGTTCTCTTGATCCTAGCCAGTCTGATTGGGGTAAGGTGATACCTTAGGGTGGTTTTAATTTGCGTTTCCCTAATTACTAATGATGTTGAACACTTTTTGAGATGTTTCTTAGCAATCTTTATTTCTTCCTTTGAGAACTTTCTGTTTAGATCTTTAGCCCATCTTTTTATTAGGTCATTTGGTTTCTCAATTTTTTGTTTTTTGAGTTCTTTAAATATTCTGGATATTAAACCTCTGTCAGGGGTGTCACTGGTGAAGATTTTTCCCCATTCTGTGGGTTTTCTCTTCACTTTTTTGATTGTTTCTTTTGCCATACAGAAGCTTTTTAGTTTAATGAGGTCTCACTTATTGATTGCTGACCAATGTCTGTCTGTTTAGAAAATCCTTGCCTACACCTATATCCTTTAATTTACTACCAATATTTTTTTCTAATAGTTTCAGGGTTTCCAGTTTCACATTGAGGTCTTTGATCCATTTGGAGTTGACTTTTCTGCAAGGCGAAAAATAAGGATCTAGTTTCATTCTTCTACAGGTAGAGATCCAGTTTTGCCAGCACCATTTGTTGAAGATTCTGTCTTTCCTCCATTGTGTGTTCTTGGCACCTTTGTCAAATATCAGGTGACTGAATTTGCATGTACTCAGGTTTGGATCTTCAATGATGTTCCATTGATCTAAGTGTCTATTTTTGTGCCAGTACCATGCTGTTTTTATGACTATAGCTCTGTAGTATACTTTGAGATCTGGTATTGTTATCCCCACCAGCATTGCTCTTTGTGCTCAGGGTTGCTTTGGCTATCCGGGGTCTTTTGTGCTTCCATATGAATGTAAGGATGGCTTTTTCTAATTCTATGAAGTATGTCATGGGAATTTTAATTGGGATTGCATTGAATATATATATTGCTTTTGGTTGGATGGTCATTTTCACAATATTAATTCTTCCAATCCATGAGCATGGGAGGTCCTTCTATCTCCTGGTGTCTTCTTCAATCTCTTTCTTTTACAATTTAAAATTTTCATTGTACAGCTCTTTGGTCAGATTTATTCCAAGATATTTTATTTATTTATTCATTTATTTGCAGTAATTGTGAATGGGAGCATTTCCCTGTATTCTTACTCTAGTTGCTTGTTATTGGTATATAGAAAGACTATTGATTTTTGTAGATTGATTTTATAACCTGCCACTATACTGAAAATATTGATCAGTTCTGGGAATACTCTGGTGGAACTTTTGGGATCTCTTAGGTATAGTATCATATCATCTTGAAAAAGTGATAGTTTGACCTCTTCTTTTCCAATTAGTACTCCTTTAATTTCCTTCTCCTGTCTTATTGCTCTAGCAAGAGTTT
>NW_008333884.1:2733499-2733660 GCF_000622305.1 Nannospalax galili
GTGTCTTTACCCGGTTTGGGTATTAGAGTGATGCTGGCTTCATAAGAAGGAATTTGGGAGTTCTCCCTCTGTTTCTATCATTTTGAATAATTTAAAAGTATTGTTTGGAGGTCTTCTTTAAATGTCTTGTAGAATTCTGATGTAAATCCATATGGGCCTGG
>NW_008333884.1:2733946-2740760 GCF_000622305.1 Nannospalax galili
ATTATTTCTTCTCTTCTGCCGGGTTTAGGTTTCATTTGTTCTTGCCTTCCAATGTCTTGAGTTGCAGTGTTAGGTCATTTATTTGGGCTCTTTCTAATTTTTTAATGTAGGCAGCTAGAGCTATAAACTTCCCTCTTAGGACTGCTTTTAAAATGTCCCAAAGGTTGTGTTGTGTTGTATTGTCCTTTTCGTTGAATCCCAGGAATTATTTTGTTTCTTTCTTAATTTCTCCTTTGACCCACTTGTTATTTAGCAGCATGTTGTTCAGTCATCATGAGTTTGTGTAGTGACTAGGGCTTTGTCCAGTGTTGATTTTGAGCTTTATTGCATTGTGGTCTGATAGAATGTAAAATGTATGTTTTTTTTTTTTTTTTTTTTTTTTTTTTTGTATTTGTTGAGGTTGGTTTTGTGGCCCATTATGTGGTCAATTTTTGAAAAAGTTCTATGGGGTGCTAAATAGCAAGTGTATTCTTTGGTGCTTGGGTGGAATATTCAAAAGATGTCTGTTAGGTCCATTTGGTGTATGGTATCATTTAATTCAGATGTCTCTCTGTTTATTCTTTGTCCAGTTGACCTGTCCCCTTCCATATTTATAAGTATATACTTTGTAATTCCTATCTGATGCCCTGTGAAATGTGTGGAGGGTGTATGTGTGTGCATGTATGTGCATGTGTGTGATATGTGTATGATGTGTATGTGTGGTGTGTATATGTATAGGTGTGTGATGTGTATATATGTGTGGTGTGTGAGTGGTATGTTGCAGTGTCTGCATGTGTGTTTTGAATGTGTGTGTGGTATGTGCATGTGTATGTATGTGGTGTGTGTATATATTTATGTAGTGTGCTATGTGAATGTGTGTGGTATGTGCATGTGTATATGTGGTGTTTGTGGTGGCTGTGGTGTGGTGGGTGTATATGGTGTGTGTGGTGTGTGTGGTGGCTGTGGTGTGGTGGGTATATATGGTATCTGTGGTGTGGTATGTGTGGTGGCTGTGGTGTGGTGACTGTATATGGTATGTATGTGTGGTGTGTGATATGTGTATGTGTGGTGGGTGTATATGGTGTGTATGCGTGGTGAGTGTGGTGTGTGTGGTGTGTGTCATGTGTGATGTGGTGTGTATATCTGGTATATATGTGTGGTGTGTGATATGTGTGTGTATGTGTGTGTGTGGCAGGTGTGGTGTGGTATATGGTATGGTGGGTGTATATGGTGTGTATGTGTGGTGGGTGTGATGTGGTGTATGTATATGGTGTGTATGTGTGGGATATGTGTGTGTGTGTGTGCACTTATAATGTAGATGGACCTGGAAATTGTCATGTTAAGTGAAAGAAGCCAGAGTCAAAAGGCTACATACTATATGATCCTAGAATAGGCAGACTGTCTAGAATAGGCAGATCCATAGACCAAAAGATTCATGGTTGCCAGGGGTGAAGAGGATGGGGTAGGTAGGGAGACATGTATGAAAATATTCCAAAATCGGGGCTGGAGAGATGGCTTAGTGGTTAAGAATGCTGGTTGTTCTTGCAGAAGACCTGGGCTCAAATCCCAGCACCCACATGGCAGCTAACAACTGTCTGTAACTCCAGTTCCAGGGGATCCGACAGCCTCTTCTGTCCTCTGAGGGCACTGCATGACACGGGTGCACTTACCTGTATTCAGTCAATACACACATACACATAAAATAAAAATAATAAAATATTAAAAAGAAAAGAAAATATTCCGAAATCACATAGTGATAGCAGTTGCTCAACTTTATGACTCTACTAAAAACCACTGTATTGTATTCTTCCAAAGGGTGAATTTTATGGGATATGAATTATGTCTCAATTTAAAAGCTTGTAAAGACTGTAGTGATGGCTATAAATAAACAAATAGGAGACTGGACTGGAATTGAGGCAGAATAGGCCTAAGAATGGATGGAACTAGATATAGGGCATTTTCAGCTGGTAGAAGCACTTCTTTAATAATCAGAGCCTGTGGAATTAGATTTCCATTCCTGTCTAGGTATAGCCAGAAACACATTAAAGATCTCAAGGCTAAAAATACAGCATTGAGCCAGATGGGGTGGTGTGCACCTGTACTCCCAGCTACTCAGGAGGCCGAGGCAGGAGGATCGCTTGAGCCCAGAAGTTCAAGACCAGCCTGAGTATTCTAGTATAACCCTGTCTCAAATCAATCAATTAGTGGAAGTATCAAGGAATGAGTAGACATTCCTTCTCTCTGGGTTGCCGAGGAAAGCCAGTGACAGCTGTGGGACTGTGGACTGGCCTTGGCTGACTGCCTCAGGTTACTCTACTCTCTCAGGCCCTGGGTGCTGACTTGAAACAAAGATCTGCCCATTGATGACCCCTGGGAGACTTATCCATAATGAGACACTCTGAGAAACAGCGAGGTCTAAAGCAGGCCCAGGGTCAGTAAGGCCTTTGTGTCACCACCTGGTGTCTTGCCCCCTGTGAGTGGTGGAACCAGTCTTAGGGCTCACAGCTCATTTGCCTTCTAGAAGTCTGTCTCCATACTGCTTAGTGGCACATGCCTTTAATCCCAGCACCTGGGAGGCAAAGGCAGATGGATCTCTGTGAGATCAAGGCCAGCCTGGTTTATATAGCCAGTTCCAGGTCAGCTGGGGCTACAGGGAGACCTTATCTCAAAAAAAAAAAAAAGTAGTCTACCCCCTCCCCACCTGCAGAGCACATAAACCCTCCTCTCTATCCCCATAGAGATGGAAGACACCAAAAAGGCCAGGGCTTGGCACAGCTGCAGCTGTCTTGAGCTCCCTGAAGCTCAGAGGCTAGTACGTTCTCCTCCTGGGAAGCCTGGGTCACAGCCTGTCCCCAGAGCCCTCTGCCACTGCCTCCCACCTGCCCTGGTCCAACCACTCTAGGCTCCATTTCCTGGATGATACATGGGATGCCTTCAAAATCTGTTCTTGAGGTTTTGAATTTGTTCCATTTGGGTAATTTTAAGAAAAATTGGAGCGTCAGTACGACTTCACCAACTAATAGGTTTTAAGCAATGTTTTAAAGATCCTGAACTGAAAGGGAAGCAACTGCAGCCCCCTGGAGCAAGCTTCAGGGTTCCATTTGGGGTGAACGGTCTGGCCAAGCTGAGCTGCAGAGGCTTACTGGGAGCCACCCTCACTGAGTGACACACACCCCCAGCTGACTTGTCCTCCCCCAGGGCCCCCATCTTCTAGAGAAGCCGAGTCATCAGGCCTGTGCTGGCCTCGGCCAGGGCTCCCTGTGATTCATGGTCATTATCTCATTTGAAGCTCAGGGCAGCTGCAGACGGTGAAATTGACTCTTCATGATGGATGAGGCGGGAAGGCTGCACAAGGTCTCGTAGGCTGCGGGACTGATTGAAGGCCAGGGACCAGGGCTCTTCCTCATCAGTGTAGCACACTGAAGCTCTTGCCCCCATCACACATAGCTAGCTTTGCCCTGCCTAATGGCCCAGAGGATTTTTGGTTGGCAGAAGCAGAGCTCCTGGAAGCAGAGCTCAAGTAAAGGAGTTGTTCCCTGGGCTGCTGAGGAGGGGTCTTGTGGAATAGAGGGGAGACTACAGTTCTCTGTCTCTACTCTAGGCCCCTCCCTCTGCCTGCCAGGTGGCATGTGTCAGGCTGAGCCTCCATGTCCTTCATTTCTACATCTGCCTCCATTCCATCCACTCTCTTAGGACCCACAGTCAGGAGGGAGGCAGTGGGCCCCTCATTATTGCGCAGTGAATAGCCATCCATCCACAGAACTGAATGTTTTGTATCTGACAGGGTAGTGAGCTCCCTGTCACAGAGAGTATTCAAGTGAAGGCTGGATATTACAGTGGGAATCTAGGCATCAGAAACTGTGAGAGGCTAACTGTGGGCTATTTTTTTTTTATCTATAGTTATGCCCCATGTTAGTGCTGGTTCTGGGGTATGGGATAATGCTGACCCAAAGCTGGGAAAACCA
This sequence comes from Nannospalax galili, assembly GCF_000622305.1. Lineage (NCBI taxonomy): Eukaryota > Metazoa > Chordata > Mammalia > Rodentia > Spalacidae > Nannospalax > Nannospalax galili. The sequence goes on from NW_008333884.1 coordinate 2,737,891, forward strand.
TATGGCCCATGCAGACTTTGAACCTGAAACCTCTGTGTCGTTTGCGCAGAGTGGTAGCCGACTGAGCTAATAAGCAGTTCCACAGCCACTGATTTTTCATCTAGCACATATGTTGTTTCCTGACTTCTTAACGCAGCGAGCTATTTATACCAGTTGATCCATTCATTCTTAATGAGCCTTGGTTGTGGATTGTAAAATGTTTTATTTTCAGACAGGATTGCTCACTGCCCAAAGCCAGCTGTTGCTATGTCTCCTCTCTTTTCTCTGTTCCTGAGAAACTAGAATTTTGGAAGCTCCTTGGCGCACTCCCCCACACAGTGGACCTTGAACTGTCCATTTTGTCACTGACTGACCATGGTACCTGAATTCCCCATAGTCTGCAGAGTACCTGGGAGGGTGTGTTGGGTACTGGACCTAGGCTGGCTGCAGAGGGTGGAAGAGGGTAGGGCAGGGGGGTGACAGTGTTAGAGGGTGGGATGCCACCTGTCTTGGGGACTCAGACCCTGCTTATATTGTAGGTCCCAATCTGATGAAGCACTGACCTGACCTAGCTGGCTGCTTAAAATTCACTGTCAAATTTTTTATGTGCAGAGAACTCTCACTTTTCAAAGAAAAGTGTTCTGAGCCAAGTGTGGTGGCATATGCCTTTAATCCCAGCACTCAGGAGGCAGAGGCAGGTGGATCTCTGTGAGTCTGAGGCCAGCCTGGTCTACATAGCAATTTCCAGGCCAGCTGGGGCTACTGGGAGACGCTGTCTCAAAAAGACCAAAGAAAAAAGTGTTCTAGCTTCTCTTCTGAAAATCAGAAAGTCTGTCAATACCATCCTCTCTAGAGATGTTTGTCTGGCTTAGCAACTTCCCCATAACCAGGCTCACTAACATTCTGTGGTTTGCCACAGCCCCTAGTCCACAGTCCCCAGCCCATGGTCCCTAGTCCCCCATGTTGTTTCTGACAGTCTTTCAGCATCACTCTACGAGATTATTAAAAAGGGAGAGCTGGAGCTGGACATGGTGGCACACGCCTTTAATGCCAGGAGGCAGAGGCAGGTGGATCTCTGTGAGTTCAAGGCTAGCCTCGTCTACATAGCAAGTTCCAGGCCAGCTAGGGCTACAGAGAGACCCTGTCTCAAAAATACCAAAAAAAGGGGCTGGAGAGGTGGCTCAGCAGTTAAGAACACTGGCTGTTCTTGCAGAAGACCCGGGTTCAAATCCCAGCACCCATGTGGCAGCTAACAACTGTCCGTAACTCCAGTTCCAGGGGATCCGACAGCCTCTTCTGACCTCCGCGGGCATTGCACGACACAGGTGCACTTACCTACATGCAGGCAATACACTCATACACAAAAAATAATAAATAAGATATTTTTTAAAAAAACAAAGAAGAAAGGAGGAGGAGGGAGAGCTGGGATGCAGCTTGGTGATACAGTGCTTTTGCCTAGTGTGTACCCATCCCTGGGTTCCATCCCCATACCACAAGAAAAAAGGAAAAAGAAAAGGGAACCTTATTCTGGTGTCTGTGTCCCTGTAAAAAGAAAGAAAACAGAAGACCAACTATCAGGGACACTTGTTGCAAGAAAAATGGACAGACTTCCCAGGGCTTTGCATGTCTGCCACCTCTCTCACTGTAATAGAAGGCAGGGACTTGACCTTATTACAGGTATGAATCCCTATACCTAATTCTGACCTGTGACCCCTCACACAGTGGCTCTGTACCTGCTGTGAGCATAAAGGAGACCCCACTACCACCTCCCTGATCATCCAGTTGGGGCTTCTCAGGCCAGCCTATGGTGTGTCCAGCCTATGGTATTTTTGAGCTGTGTGCTCTCTGGGCCATGGGGCCTCCTGGGTAGGAAACCTTGGCTGGGGATGCCTCTCTTCCTCCCTGAGTGTTGATTTCCCATGATGGTAATGAGGAGGGGCCAGGACAGAGTCTGCTCTCTCCCAATTTTCTTATCTTGGAGTTCAAATCCAAGGGAAGAGACTTAGCAGAGGAATTTCAGGCAGACAGTGGGACAACACACTTATCACACAGGGAGGCTACCTTTAGAGCAAAGATCATCCCCCCTCCATGTTGGCCTGCTACACACACACACATATGCATGCACACACACACGCACATATGCATGCACACACACACGCACATATGCATGCACACACACGCACATATGCATGCACACACACACGCACAGGCACTTGCATGCAAACACACACAAATATATACACATATATGGCCACCTGAAATGCATGCATACACACACACATGCACACATGTATTCGGGGTCCAGGCTTTCTCCTGAAGCCTCGTCATACCTACCCCAGCACCACCTCACACTGTGCTAACTGCTTCTGAGCAAGCTGAGTCCACCTGGCAGGTCCCATTGTCAATGTCACCTCCTGTGCTTCATCCTTGCATGAACTCTACAGCCCTGGGACACAGGCCATCAAGCATATGCAGACACAGAGACCAAGAAGGGCCATTTAGAGAGAGTCCAAGGAGGTGATGTGAACCATCTAAGAAAGCACTGTTTGTCCCACCAACAAGGCATTTGTAAGTCATCAACTCTGGTCTTCATGGTGCAGGACTGCCATTTGGGTCAAGAAAATAAACAAAAATGGGGCTGGAGAGATGGCTCAGTGATTAAGAGCACAGGCTACTCTTGCAGATGACACAGGTTTGATTCCCAGCACCTACACGGTGGCTAACAGCCATCTGTAACTCCAGTTCCAGGGGATCTGAAGCCCTCTTCTGACCTCTGTGGGCACTGCATGACACAGGTACACCTACACACACATTCATACACAGAAAGTTAAAATAATAAGTAAAAGGCTGGGCATGGTGGCACACGCCTTTAATCCCAGCACTTGGGAGGC